>NW_018231996.1:2564-3209 GCF_001263595.1 Phalaenopsis equestris | reverse complement strand
TCCCCAAATTGATCCCAAAGCCTATTTGAGACCTCAGTGTAGCCCAACCATCACATTGCCCTAAATCCCCTTGTCGGAGTCCAATTTTTGAGCTCAAAACCTTGTCAGAGACAGGAAAGAACTCTCCACACCTCCACAGTCCACTAAACTCTAATTAAACTCACCCACACCTTCACAACTGTGAAAGGAGATAAAGCCCCATCAAATTACGCTCTCACAGAGCCTCTACCATAGCTCTAGACCAACACCCAAATCCGACTGTAATCGAAATCATATTTAGGCCTCACACCAAGACTAGAGACTCAATCCCTAACCACTTTGGATCAAAATGAATGTGTCAAGACTCTCTGATCAAAGCTTCACTTCTCAGAGCAAAGGTATAAAACTTCTCTCCCTCCCGAGCCTATTTTGATTCTCCATTTAATTAAGCTTAATTTAATTACATGATTACCATATAGATGTGTTCGTCTCACTTAGACGAGTCCATAAGATCAAGCCCAAAGTAATTTGGTTAAGTCTAGGCTGAGATCTTAAGGTTTTTGTGTGGACAAACACGGGTTCATTCCATTGGGGACGATGAACGGATGCCGTCCATCCACGCGTGTATTAAATGGACGATGGAGATCGAGTCGGATGACCATCTGA
>NW_018231996.1:1275-2333 GCF_001263595.1 Phalaenopsis equestris | reverse complement strand
ATATTTTATTTTTAATTAATTAAACACTGATTTGATTCTTTTGATTCTCCATGCATGTAGACTTATCACCATAGCTTAAATTTTTGGCATGTTGCAGCCTCTGTCAAGGGGAACATTCTCTAGTTTTTCCAAAGTCAGAGGAGGTCCTAGTTTTTCCAATGTCAGAGGAGGCCCCTAGATAGAGGATCACATTTTTTAAGTTTATGTGCATTATTTGCTTGAAATAATCATGGACACTAGCATGTTGCCATTAGAAAGTTGCTTAAAAAATCCAAGAAAATTTTGGAAAGTTTACCATGATCAGAGAACCTTTGAGGAAATTTCTCATGAGCTAAGTCATTAAAAATACACTTGATTTTTACAAACCCTAAATCACTAAGATAATTAATTTTGAAAAACACAAACAACAAAATGACTTGATTTTTTATCTTCACTGTTATTTATGATCTAGAGAACTCACTATAAAATTTCAAAGTATTTTGAGTCCATTTGATAACTTAAGTTGATTTTTAAAGATAAATATCATTTTGGCACTTAAATGATTTTTTAAAAATAAAAATATAACTCAAAAAATTTATAAAACTTGTTTTTTTTAGTTATCTGTGATCAGGGGTGTTTTCTAAAAATAAAATGATATTTAAAATAAAAACTAGATTTTCAACCTATTTTAAATATTTAAATAATTAAAAATCCCTAAAAATCACAAAAATAATAAAACTCATGAAAATGTTCTAAATTGCTTCCTAAACACTTAGGAATAATTGGAATACTTTTCATAATTTTTTAAATAAATATACTAAATTTTAAAGCTAAAAAATAATTTTTAAAGGTTAAAATGGGTTTTCACTAAGAATAATTCCAATAAATCAAATAAAATTCAAAAAAAAAATAAAATCTTCTCTTTTGAGTTCTCTAACCTCAGGAGGACTTTTTAAAAATATAAAAATTAATTTTCTCTATTTAAAATATTTTATAATTAATAAATACCCAATAACTTAAAATAATTCTTAAAATTCAAATAAAATTCAAAAAATCATGAAATTTGGTCTAAAGGCTTC
>NW_018231996.1:0-248 GCF_001263595.1 Phalaenopsis equestris | reverse complement strand
AAGTGAGAGCCGGTATCCTCCCAGCCTAGCCACAGATTCAGTAAACAAGCATAGGATTAGTCAATGTTCTTTATGCCTAGACCAAAGAGTAAAAAATAGGTATGCTCCTATTTGGCACAATCTAAATTGAACTAATTCACTTTATCCGTTCACTATAATTTCTTGACAAGGTGAAGGAGACTTTCTAATATATTGAATATCACAAATAAACCTTCCTTAGTATCATCAGTTATTTAATAGTTATTAAA
>NW_018231995.1:564-859 GCF_001263595.1 Phalaenopsis equestris | reverse complement strand
AGGAGAATACCAACGGACTTTGGCTCTCCTCTGAGACTAGTTTGCATTGATCAAGTTAGGAGGGAGAGCCATGAGACTCTGATCCCTCCTGCCAACTGATCGAGGTGCGTGCCTCAATACCCGCACTACATCTGTGATGAATACTAAAGAGTTTTACATCATCACCTGAGAGGTAGCAAAGGTTGGCTAGGAAGCCGAGCAACAAAGCTAAATCATCGAATGATGAGATGTTCTCATAAAAGGACCGACTAGAATGTCGTGTGGTCCGAGAAGCACTAAAGTCGGATGGCTGAGA
>NW_018231995.1:0-333 GCF_001263595.1 Phalaenopsis equestris | reverse complement strand
TAAAAAGACCGGCTAGGGCGTCGTGCGATCCGAGAAACATTGGATCAGGTGGCTAAAAAGCTGAAAATGTCAGAAGATAGGATGTCCTCATAATAGAGCAGACTCTAAGGTCGTAGGGCCCGAGGCACATCGAAGTATATGGCTATGGAGCCCGTAGAGTCGTCATGAGACGAAACACCTTCATAAAAGAATCGACTAGAATGTCATAAGGTTCGAGAGGTGTCAAATGCTAGCTGAGCAAAGCAACCTAGCAATCTGAGACGGGTCAGTAAGGTTGAACAAAGCGGTCCTCACCGTGCACAACGTCCTGGTATCATCGGATATCAAAATATC
>NW_018231994.1:0-545 GCF_001263595.1 Phalaenopsis equestris | reverse complement strand
TTCTGGTTGACCAAACATCATTCCATCATTAAGTTAATGCCAATCCCCTATAAAATAAGGTTTTTGTCTATGTCCATTAACTTTAAATATTTTCTCAGACTTATGATCTTTAATATCCACAGCTCCATAAGGATAAACTTTTATCATAATAAATGGGCCCATCCACGTGGACTTAAGTTTGCCTGAAAATAACCTTAACCTTGTATTATATAGCAAAAATTGTTGCCCTGATTGAAAATTTTTAGTAAGAATTCTTCGATTATGACACATCTTCATCTTTTCTTTATAAATCAAGGCACTCTCATAAGATTCATTCCTTATCTTTTCAAGCTCATTTAATTGCAATAATCTTTTCTCACCGGCATCTTTCAAGTTATAATTGAACTCTTTAATCGCCTAATATGCTTTATGCTCAATTTCAACTGGTAAGTGACAAGCTTTTCCAAATATTAGCCTATATGGGGACATTCCTATATGATTTCTGTATGCAGTCCTATAAGCCCACAAAGCAGTCAAGTTTGACTAACCAATCCATTTTTTTTGGA
>NW_018231993.1:0-263 GCF_001263595.1 Phalaenopsis equestris | reverse complement strand
AAAATGCAGGCCAAAAGCGATATCCAAACACTATGACGACGTTTTTAAAAACGTCGTCGCACATTTAAGCTGCCCCAAACGGGCCCTTAGTTGACTGAGGGTAGCTCAATTGGGCGGAGTTAAGCTCGCTTAAATAATTATATGTATGAACATTTTATTATTATATTAACATTAAATAGTAATATATATGTATAGTTCGACGGAGTTAAGCTCACTTTAATAATTATATGAATAAAAAATTTATTATTATATTAACATTAAAT
>NW_018231992.1:0-12587 GCF_001263595.1 Phalaenopsis equestris | reverse complement strand
AAAATTCATACAATGAAGGCTTTATGCACATAAATGCCCATAAGAAAAATCACATATTGTGTCATCGTACATGTAGTCCGTTGTTTTTAATATGTTGGATCTTTTTACACGTTAGATCTTTTTTGGGTAATTTCAACCCTTTGGATGTATTGATATAGTCTGATTTATAATTGGGTCTCATTTGGGTGGCTTTCTCGCTGCATTAGGTGAATCGTCATTGAGCAGTATGATGTTGCACCTGACATTTATCATTTTTTATAGAGCAGAGCAGATATGAAGGTTAACGTGAAGTTAACCAAACAAAAGAGAGAAAGAGTAGAATAATATATTAATGATATTAATTCATTTTTTATCATATTCTTTTATTGAAGTTGCATTACTCTTGTGATTGTTGTTATATATCATGCTCAACTAAGTTATTTTGGTCGCTATTTTGCATGAAGAACACTTGGGACGGCTAGACTAAACTACATTATTGTTTTTCTTAAATATGAAACTATTGTCTCTTTCCAGTAAAAGAACAAATTAGTATGCTAAGAGAACACTCGCCCTCTATAATTTTCTCTATTTTCACTAACCACATGCAATGTCAATGATGCAAAACATTTGCAGGGTACTGTCGAAGAATGACATCGTTGCAAGCACGATTTAAGTAATTACACATGTAACGTACCAACTTCAGTGCCTCATCATCTCAACCTAATAAGAAGAGGATATCGAGCTCTGATTTATAGGTGATCGAAGCATATCTTAAGGAAACAATCTTTTAAATTTTAGAATTTACTATTTCTTGCAAGGTTCCATCTAACTTTTATTATGTACTTGTGAACCTAATAGTGGGGATCATGATCTCGATATACCATTTATTGGCACACTTAAGTGGGTAAGATCCCTCAACTTCTCTATTGTTGAAAATTGGCGATCATGGCGTGCTGGCGGCCAAGTTGCAGGGTGAGCATTCTTTGGTCTTAATGCACATTTACTGTAGAAGATTGGATCATTTGCAGACTCAATTTAAGCCCAAAACACACATAGGTCAACACAAAAGCTTAATGTTTTAAGGAAGATTCGCATACATACCACGCAATTCCTATGTATTTGCATGTCTACCACCTAAACATCAGTTTTTACATATGTCACTTTATATAAGTATTTCACATTTTAAAAGTCAATATCATGGTATTTTTTTCATGTGATATGAATGATTTGGATGATATAAATGTAAAAAAAGTAAGTTTGGATGTTACGTATGCAAAAACATAGGAATTAGGTGGTATTATGTATGTAAATGACAAATTTTTCATGACAAATTATAATAAAATTGTTTTTTCCTTCATCTCAAAGATAACAGTCTTCGATCTACTGTAATTTTCTTATAATATATAGCATGTTATTAAGGACACGAAATATGGTTTGAATCAGTTTGAAGGACTGTATTCCACATTCTTTCTGTCTTAACTTTAATTAACTTGCTCATCAGGTATACAATGCTGTTCTCAAACAATCTGACATTTGCAACTGTGAAGGTGATGTAATATTTCTTTGATAATATCTGCATAAAACAGGCGTTGTTTCTGTGCGCTCACAATTTCTGCAATTTACTCATCTGGTTGCAGGGTGGAAGTCATACAGCTCCAAATAATATGCCTTTGCAATGCTTCGTTATGTTTGAAAGGTGGATTTCTCACAAGTCTCTATGATTAATCTGACCTTATGAACAAATTTATTGCAGAACAAAATAAATAAATAAAGCTTTTCTTTTGCTTTCAGTGAACACAGCGGATGTAGTTGATATTTGTTAGAGATCTATGATTAATCTGACCTGTGGTAACTTCCATATAAAGTTGATGTGGGAAGGCGTCGCTTTAATGTATAAAGGAGAACATTGTAAAATTTTAATTATCTAAACTATTTTCTCTTATAGATAAAATTAGTGAAATTTTCAAATGTAGCACATAAGTTTTTATGTATTTACACAGCTCACACCTAAACTTTTATATTTGCATACATAGTACATTGGTATTTTAAACCTATGCATGAAAAGTTGTATTTCACTTTTAAAAAGTGGTAATAGTGCTATGTCTTGTGACATTAAAGTTTTGAGCGTTTGTTATGTGAGTAAATATGAAAATTTAGATGTGAGATATGTAAATACATTTGAATTGTTCGCTATGTATGTAAATTCCCTTAATTTTTTTTGTCACTTAATAGGCCATGAAAGAGAAGGAATAGGATCCTCAATAGTTACAAGGTGAGCATTTATTTGGTCAGTGTGGTTTTTATTTTTAGGTGTATTTACATGGGTACCAACCCTTTCCAACATATTTACATACCTAACACCTAAACTTTTCTCTCTATATTTATATCACACAAATCTTTGAGATCACATAAAAAATATCAGCATATTCTTTAAAAAAACTACACATTTTCATGCTTAAATAGGGTGACTTATATATTTAAATTGAAGTTCAGATAGTAGATATGCAAACACATAAAAATTGAGTGGTATGTAAGTGCTTGCGAGGCGAATCCGAGCAAGGCTTCGATCCGAGATAAAATATTTTGAATCTAAAATTGTTTTGTGGTAAATTAGTTGCATCCCACTTCAGACAAGGAGATTAATAAAGGAATTTGGCCCTTCTCTCTGATCGACGATGAAACCATGAAACATAGTCGGCTAATGTCAGATATTGTTGGTATGGTAACCATCTTCGATGTGTGAGTGGTGGGATTGAATCCTGAATGTTAGGTGGCGTCCTTAAATGAGAGAAGAATATATGTCCTGGTTGGTCAAGATGACTTTCTCGAATTAGTACATTTATAGATATAGATCTAAATTGCCTTCTTGAGGAAGATGGAGATAAGTCGGATCAGCGGTTTAGACAAGTGAGCTTGATTCAGCCATCTCTGTAGACAGGCTCAATTCAGCCACTTTGGTAGACCGACTTGATTCAATCATTTTGACGGGTAAGTCAAAAGAACTCTGATAAACTCTTGATGAATCCGTGCTAAGAGACCCAGTGGAACAACCTGAATCGAGAGAGAATGCAAAGCTTTTATTGCTTAAAGATCGTCGAAAAATTGACAATACACAAAGCTCTTAGATTTTCCTTTGCCCGAAGGTCACTTAATGTAAGTTCTCAGCTTCTATTTTTTGGTAAAGCTCAAACCAGATGCAACGAGAAAAATTATGCACAATATTACTCTGGAGATCAATATATGATTGTCTTCCTATGGCATTTTTAATAGTGAGTGTACTTTTGTTATTATATCCACAAATATCGGTATATAGAAATACCAGCATACGAAAAGATTTAATTAACTTTTATGTAGCTGAATCGAAACCCATCGATATGATTGAATCAAGTCGGCCTACCGAAGCGGCTTAATCGAGCCAGCCTACAGAGTTGGCTGAATTGGGCTCACTTGTCTAAACAGCTGATCCGACTTGTTTCTATTTTCCTCAAGAGGGCAATTTAAATTTATATCCATAAATGTACTCATTCAAGAAAGTCATCTTGACCAAGGATGCCATATATTCTTCTCTCATTTAAGGACGTCACCCAACATTCAAGGTTCAGTCCCACCACTCACACATCGAGGATGGTTAGCGTACCAACAATATCTGACATTAGCCGACTATGTCTCATGGTTTCAACGTCGATCGAAGAGAACGAAAAAATACAATCCTTGATTTCTTACATCAATAATTTTACATTATTTTTTATCCCATATATAAAAGGCCAACATGAGGAAAGAGAAGGAGACTCCGAGGGATCTCTCTCTCTCTCTCTCTCTCTCTCTCTCTCTCTCTCTCTCTCTCTCTCTCTCTCTCTCTCTCTCTCTCTCTCTCTCTCTCTCTCTCTCTCTCTCTCTATCTATCTATCTCTCTCTCTATCTTCTTGCTTCTTATCTCACTTTCTTGAGGGATTCCATATTTTTTTTCCAAAGAATTCTTTTGTCTCTCGCTATCTAGTTCTTCCTTAAGAACCGTCACTTGAGACCTTTCCACTCACTCTCTCCTCACCGCAAACTTCCTGCATTATTGGGTTTTTGGCCAAAATGTATATACCCATGAATAATACGAGACTTTACGTCCTAAAAAGATTTAATATGTTGAAAGATACGACAAACATGGAGTTCATACGCAAGTTTCACAAAGATCCCATTTTCTTGAAGAACGCCCCCTGAGAACGATGGATTGCACCAGAGAGAATGCGAAAAACAAATCAATGAGTTGAGAGAAGCGATGAGAAGGGAGATTTAAGATATGAGGGAAGCTTTCCGAACTCATTCTAGGATATATACCAGGTCTTCGAGATCGGTGACCCTTGCTCACGATCCCCTCATAACAGAAGGTGCGTCACAACAAGCAACACCAACACTGGTGGTGTAGAGGCTTAAGCTATCGAGACAAGAGTCGCATGCCCCTGGACATTGATATGCCCTAGACGTGACCAACCAAACTTACTCTAAAACAATGAAGAAAGGTGGAGAAACTATATTCTCTTATTCCTACATATTCAAATTACAACATTTCATCTTATTATATTAAGAACAACTAGGTTAAACATACTTAAGAACTTTCCAAATAATAGATAAATAATGAAGAAAAGACATACAACATAATAAGAAATGAATAAAAAAATAAAACTACAATAGAAAATTAAACCTGTGGGGACCATATGCCTGGCAAGACCACCTAATAGGGACTTCACAATTATGCATATATTTGTGGCCTTTTGAGGGCATATTCATGGTTGATAAGAACAACAAATGAGTAAGGAAGCATTACGATGCCCTGGGCCTTGGAAAGTCCAAGCTAACAGTTGAATATGAATCCGCTAATCAATGCATTGAAGTGGAATCTTCATTGAAGATAACAATGAAAGAGTCGAAGAAGATACTCACAAACTTCGAATAGCCATTCTTACCGTTGAAATTAACTCTCAAGAAATCTGAAGAACTCACTGATTGGAATCAAAGAAAATTTTAGAACATAAGAAGTATTGCTTGTTTATTGCTGAATCAAATAGAACTTCGATGTCTTTGGAAATGCTATCCTTGAAGGAAGAACTTTCTAAGATGAAAATTTCAACAGTTACCCTTGAAGCGGCGAAACCTGAACTACAAAAAGAGAAAAACATACTGAAACTGTTGATAAGAGTTCCGGATGAAGTAGAAGTGCTGAGATAATGAACTTTACATTTATATATTGAAAGAATTCTGGTCGTCCAACTTCTTAAGCACGTGCATATAAAATTTTATTATTAATATTTCTATGCTCCTGTTTTCAACTTGTATGAACAGATTTTTGTAGAATGTAATTGTTGAGAAATTATGGCACAGAAAAACAGTAATCGAGACAAATTCAGAAGAACAACAAGATTTAATGGAGTTCGACAAAGATGCCTACGTCCTCGGGAGTAGAGCGGTAACTTCCTTTTCAATGTTCATAAAAGAGTACAGAATACAAAATTCAGCTCTCAGAATCTCAGAGGCTCACCTAGGATTACAAACAGGACATATATATAAACATATAGTAAAATATGTAATTACTTAAATTACCCCTTGTACCAAACCGCGGGGCATTGGCCCCGCAACCCCAACCCACATATTGAAACTCCCCCGATTGGACAGATTCTTTTGCTCCACTCCGCTCGTGGGCTCCACTCCGCTCCAGCATCGATCCCATTTATGGTATATTAATAAATCTTCACATTGGCTAATATCCAGCCCCTTAGGAGAAATACATATACCCAACAAATCTCAAACTTCGTGAATATCCAGGCCCTTAGGAGAAATACATATGTCCAACAAAATCTCCACATTGGTGAACATCCAGCCCCTTAGTATTTGTGGCCTTTTGAGGGCATATTCATGGTTGATGAGTAAGGAAGCATTATGATGCCCTGGGCCTTGGAAAGTCCAAGCTAACAGTTGAATATGAATCCGCTAATCAATGCATTGAAGTGGAATCTTCATTGAAGATAACAATGAAAGAGTCGAAGAAGATACTCACAAACTTCGAATAGCCATTCTTACCGTTGAAATTAACTCTCAAGAAATCTGAAGAACTCACTGATTGGAATCAAAGAAAATTTTAGAACATAAGAAGTATTGCTTGTTTATTGCTGAATCAAATAGAACTTCGATGTCTTTGGAAATGCTATCCTTGAAGGAAGAACTTTCTAAGATGAAAATTTCAACAGTTACCCTTGAAGCGGCGAAACCTGAACTACAAAAAGAGAAAAACATACTGAAACTGTTGATAAGAGTTCCGGATGAAGTAGAAGTGCTGAGATAATGAACTTTACATTTATATATTGAAAGAATTCTGGTCGTCCAACTTCTTAAGCACGTGCATATAAAATTTTATTATTAATATTTCTATGCTCCTGTTTTCAACTTGTATGAACAGATTTTTGTAGAATGTAATTGTTGAGAAATTATGGCACAGAAAAATAGTAATCGAGACAAATCCAGAAGAACAACAAGATTTAACAGAGTTCGGCAAAGATGCCTACGTCCTCGGGAGTAGAGCGGTAACTTCCTTTTCAATATTCATAAAAGAGTACAGAATACAAGATTCAGCTCTCAGAATCTCAGAGACTCACCTAGGATTACAAATAGGACATATATATAAACATATAATACAATATGTAATTACTTAAATTATCCCTATACCAAACCGCGGGGCATTGCCCCCGCAACCCCAACCCACATATTGAAACTCCCCCGATTGGACAGATTCTTCTGCTTCACTCCGCTCGTGGGCTCCGCTCCGCTCCAGCATCGATCCTTTTTATGGTATATGAGTCATACCTAATAAATCTCCACTTTGGCGAGTATCCAGCCCCTTAGGAGAAATACATATACCCAACAAATCTCAAACTTCGCGAATATACAGGCCCTTAGGAGAAATACATATGTCCAACAAATCTCCACCTTGGTGAACATCCAGCCCCTTAACCTTAGGAGAAATACATATGTCTGAAAAATCTCCTCCTTGACGAACATCCAACCCCTTAGGAGAAAATACATCATGGAGTTACTTATGCACCAATGTGGGTTGGGCCACCACGGTTATGTTGCGCCCTCATTGATCCCTTCAACCCACTAAATTCCAAGAGACACAACTCTTCAATTCCATTAGACTTCTCTTCATCCTATGAGACACCAAATTTTGGTATTATGAGTCATACCTAACAAATCTTCACCTTGGCGAATATCCAGCCCTTTAGGAGAAATGCATATACCCAACAAATCTCGACCTTGGCGAATATCCAGCCCCTTTAGGAGAAATGCATATACCCAACAAATTTCCACCTTCGTGAATATCCAACCCCTTAAGATAAATACATATGTCGAACAAATCTCCACCTTGGTGAATATTCAACCCATTAGGAGAAATACATACGCCTAACAAATCTCCACCTTGACGAATATCGAGCCCCTTAGGAGAAATACATATGTCTAATGCCTAACAAATCTCCATTCCATGAAACTTTTTCGTAGGACCCAAATCTTTAATGTTAAATTTCTGGCTCAATACAGTTTTTAAACCACGGACATCATTCAAATTATTTGCAGCAATCAGTATATCATCAACATACATTAACAGATACATTAACAGAAAAATAATATTAACAGAAAAATAATATAACGATCATCAAGGCTCTTCACATAAACACAAAAATCATACACACATCGTCTGTAACCAATCTGAATCATGTAGGAGTCGAACCATTTGTACCATTATCTTGGAGAGTGTTTCAACCCATACAACGATTTATTTAACATGCAAACCAGATGCTTCTGTTCAGGTTGAGGGAATCCTTCTGGCTGCTCCATGTAAATCTACTCCTCCATATCACCATGCGAGAAAGCAGTTTTAACATTGATCTGCTCCAAATGCAAATCTCAAATGTTTACTAATGCAAGCACTGCCCTGATTGAAGTATGTCTGACCACAAGAGAAAATATTTCATCATAATCTATCCCCTTCTGCTCTGAAAATTTCTTTGCTGTCAATCGAGCCTTGAACTTTTCCTCTTCTTTTTCTAATACTGCTGGTTTCCTTTTGTACACCCACTTGCAACCAATAGCCTTCTTTTCCTCAGAAATTTGAAATAGCTCAGAAGTGCGATTTTTCTGTAAAGACTTCATCTCCTCAACCATTGCACTCATCCATTTCTCTTTCTCCTGGGTAGTGATAGCTCCTTAAAAAGTGGTTGGATCATCGCTGCTGATGAGAAGTGCACAAGAGACCAAGTATTCATAAATCAATTTGCTAGGAGGCTTTATATTGGTGTGTCTCTATCTGTCTTTAGTTAGATTATAATTCTGCAAATCATCTGGAATGGAATCACCAGGTGTTGAATTTGAACTTTCAACTGTCTTAGTTGTTTCTAGATTTTATTCTAAATTCATCTGCACTGCATCTGAACTGGAATTGTTCCATTGCACCTTGTCTTGATTTTGTTTAAAATGGATTACTCATAAACTTCATCTCTGTTGATCACCATCTTCTTTACAATCGGATCCCAAAACTTGTATCCTTTCACACATTTCTTATATCCCCAAAAGATACACTTCTTGGATTTCACATCAAGTTTTGATCTTTCATCTCCAGGTACATGCACACAAGCAGGACAACCAAAAATCCTTAAATGATCAAAATTAACTGGATTACATGTCCATACCTCTTATGCGACCTTGCCACCCAATGATCAAAGTTCAAATTTCTTCTTCAAGAAATACACCCAAACTTTCCTGAAGAAATCATCAATAAAGGTAACAAAATACTAAGATCCTCCCAGTGATGATTCCTTGGTGGGGCTCACGATTCCCTGGTAGGGCCCCATACGTCAGAATGCACATAATCAAGAATCTCTTTAGTTTTATGTTTTCCAGTCATAAAACTTACTCGACTTTAGTCTGTTTTCCAAGAACACATAACTTACAAAGATCGAGCTTGCACCTTTTAATACCATGCAACATGTTTCTTCTATGCAATTACGTCATCCCATGTTCATTAAGATGACCCAGCCGCATATGTCATAGCTTTGTACTATCATCATCTGACTCCACATAATGAACTCCACCTGCAACTGTACTCCTCAACAGTTTCTAGATATTGTCTGCAGTTAACTTTCCTTTCATCACCGTCAGTGCACCCTTAACAATTTTGATGGTTTCCCTATCCTCATCTGCCTTAGGAATGAAACCATAGGAAATCAAATTCTTCTTCAGATCTGGAATATGTCTGACATCACATAATGTTTTAACTATGTCATCATATATCTTAATTTTGACTTCTACAATACCAACAATATTGCAACATCTATCATCACCTAGATAAACGGAGCCAGAATTAATTGACCTATATGAAGTAAACAACTCTATGTTAGGTGTTATGTGATAATAACATCCTGAATCAAGAATCAATGTATCCATGAACTGAGTTGACAAAACTAAAAACATATCGCTATCATTGCAATCTGAATTGTCACTCTGCACCACATTTACAGACTACGATGATGCATCACTTTTCTCCCCAGTCTACTTCTTGAGCTTTGGACAATCTCTCTTCATATGACCTGGCTCCTTATAATTGTAGCAATGAATTGTCTTTTTGCCTTTGAACTTGGATTTGGAATTTTGCATTCTGAAACCCTTCTTTTTTTTCTTCCTTCCACGATCCTGCTTACCCTTAACATATAAACTGTCGTCATGATAGCTTTCTCTTGCATCCTGCTTTAACTGGTTGTGAGTCAACAATGTTGCAGTAATCTCATCAATTTTGATAGATTACTTACTCGATTTACTATACAGCTTTCTGTTGATTGCTAAAATATTTAATGAATTTTATATGGACAAATGTTATATTTGATGTGAAGTTATAACTATAGTCTGTGAGAAAAGTGGGCACTCTTTGTAATTGTATATTTATAATAGAATAAACTATATGAATTAAGCTCATAGTTTTTCTCTTTATAGGATTTTTTATCTTCCTGCCACTTTCATATTAAAATGCTCAATAATTATTATTATTTTATCGCACCCATTCATCTATACAAATTTTTAAATCTATGTATAGAAATCTGTTTTCGCCCACGCAATTTTTCTCTCATAATTTTTTAAAGAACATTTGTTTTCTAAATATCAAAGTTTAGGTGAGAGAGATGTAAATGCATAAAAAATATGTGCTTCGCATGTAAATTTAGATAGGTAAATGAAGATGTTCATTTTTTTATCAACACGGCGCCAAAGAGATATACTTTAAATTAATTTAGAGTTCCAACAAATATACATTTTATTATTATTTTAAGAAAGCATTTATTATTTTTATCTTTTTTTTAAAAGATTATTTTTAGTTTTTAATATTGCATACTTGTATGTATTTATAAGAATGAATGGAGTGGTGACGTCAAATAAAAATAATAAAGTTGCAGGGTGAGCATTTCATTGGCATTAATTCACATTTATTGTAGGAGATGGGATCATTTGCAAACTCAATTTAAGCGCATAATACACATATATCAACACAAAAGCTTAATTTTTTAAGGAAGATTCACATACATACCACACAATTCCTATGTATTTACATATCTAACAGCTGGACATTAATTTGCATCATTTGCATGTTCATAGTAGATAACTACATCATTTGCATGTCCCGAGAAGAAGCCCCCGTGTTTTTCTATCCCGACTGGCCCAACACAAATTTCTGCTCAGGCTATTGTTTAGTGTGTTTAGGTCGTTAGAAGGCTCCCTGACCCAAATAGGGACTCCCTGACCCAAACAGGGTGTAAGTCCTTTTGTTGGGAGTGTTTATAGCTTTGTAACTAAACCTTCATTTCTCCTCTTTTCTAGCAACATCCTTGCTATTTTTGTGGGTATAAGTTCCACCTCTTAGAGCTTCACTTAATAGTCATATGATAGATTTTCATTCATTTGACCTTAGAGCTACTGTGGTTCCCGTGGATAACTTGATCCGTAGATTGCTGACTGGGGATCTCAGGATGTGATGTGTTGACTATCTTCATGACCAGGTAGACATAGGATCTTAGTAGCTTGGGATAACGGGTTCATCGTACCTTGATTTGTCAACCTCTAGGGATTACTCTTCCCTTCCTTTGACTACTCATGGTGTGTCCTGCCGCTTCTTTTGCCTTTGTTGGTATCAGCTCGACGACCTGATTGTTGATGAGCTATCACCCATTTAGGATACGACGATTTGTCTTTTGCCCTTATGAGCCAATTTTGCTTTGACGTATCGGGATTCTCCATGAGGATGATTCAGTTACTTTGCAGACTCTCTATGCCAATGAGTAGGTTACCCATCTGGGGATCGCGAGAAGCTCACGATTTAGTGGGGGCTTGAAAAACATCAGAGCATTTCTCTGTGAGATGACCATTCATTGATAGCTCTATGCTAATCTTCATTACTAATGTAACCAAAACCCTTGCGGATCAAGACTATTCTTGTGCAACCCCTAAGATGTAATTAACTAAGATTGATACCTTTCTTTGGGATCATTCTAAACCACAAAATACACAAAAACACCAGAATCTCTGGTTATAGGTAGTATACTTAAGTTTTATTTCATGGATATTGGTCCAATGTACTTCCTTCTAATCTTGTTTGAGAAAACATACTTGATTTATCCTTGCAAAGCTTATTGCACATAGACTCTTCATGTTCTTTCTCTTATTTGTCATTTTTATCGTATGTCTGTCTTTTCTGATTTCTATATTCTCTTGATCATTTATACGATCCGAAAGATAAATTTGTTCGGAAAGAAAAAATATACGATGGTAGATAGACTGGTGACTCCTTTAAAAATAAAAGAGAAATGAATGAAAATAATTGAATCTTATATATTGCATTGCATGTTTGTACGCCCGCGGGTTTGGTCGCCCACACAAACCAGGTATGACTGGCCACCCAACATTGTTTGGTTTAATTGATCATCCAGTACTGGATGACTTAATTGGTCGAATGGTGCTGGTCGGCTCGACCATACGCCTTTTAATTGGCCAGTTATGTGTATGCCTTATTTGCGGTGTCGTAGTGGGTCTAATCACCCACATTAGGCAAATTGGTGGGTCGATATTAATCGATAAGGTCATATGCCTATTGACCAATTACACACGTTTGACATGTTGCATTTCACACTGCACTTTACCTAAACCCGTCGACCCAGCTCGATTGACATTACTCTTTGGTTTGACCGACTGACCCGGCCTGTTCGACCGACCACTTTGGTCCTACCGGCCACCCAGGCTCAGTCGACGAACCACTTTGGTCATGTCGATTTCCTTAGCCCGACTGAGCCCTTGGCTATGTTGCCTAGGGTTGATCACCTTAATCGACTCAATAGGAATCGACTTAACAGATCGAACAACTAACATCACTTGCATGATGTGTGTTTTGCATGTGCATTAGTGTTGCTTGCATGACATTTTGCATAGTTATTATCATATGTTAGAGTTGCATTTTGAGTATTCATTCATATACTCACCGCACTTTTATCACTATAGCAGGAGAATCATCATTCTCCCGAGTCATTGCCCCCTCA
>NW_018231991.1:0-558 GCF_001263595.1 Phalaenopsis equestris | reverse complement strand
AGAAAAAGATAGAAGAAATGACTGCCGCTATGACTACTATGGCCAAAATCCCAAGGTCAGTCACAAACACCGCAGTCAGCATCTCCAAATGTCAATCGACCAGAGGTTATACACATTATAGAAGAAAGAAGAGAGGTAACATCAGCCAACAAAGAAGAGCAACCAAGAAAAGATTCTACATCAACAACCTTACCCGAAAAAGATTTCAAACAAATGGTTGAACAAGTTCGTGATGCCTTAGTAAAATCCAAATGAGGTGCATTAATTATAAAGAGTAGACATTACCCAGAGGAATTTGACACCGTACCCTTTCCTAGGGGTTTTACACCTCCGAACTTCAAAATATTTGATGGGACCGGAATCTCATACAGCATCTAGCACGTTTTAGAGCTAATTGTGGTATCACAAGAAGTAATGAAGCCTTACTTTGCCAACAGTTCGTCACTAGTTTAGCAGGAGTTGCCTTTGACCGGTATGCCGATTTGCCCAACGATTCGGTTAAAACATTTACAGAATTGGAACAGTTATTTATAAAAAGATTCGCCGGCGCGGAACGTC
>NW_018231990.1:0-363 GCF_001263595.1 Phalaenopsis equestris | reverse complement strand
TTTTGATGATGAGATATGTGCGCTGATATTATTGGTTACATTGTTAAATAGCTAGAAAGTCATGAGAATGTCAGTTAGTAGTTCTGCAGGTAAATCTAAGCTGAAATATGATAATATTCGTGATTTGATTTTGGTTGAGGTGCGCAAGAAGGATTTTGGCGAGGCTTCGTGTTCATGTTCTGCGATGAATGTTGATTCCAGAGGGAGATCACATGACATGAACTCAAACAGAGGAAGATCAAAATCAAAATCTGGTCAGCAAACAACCTGTTGAAATTGTGGCAAGACTGGTCACATAAAAAGGAACTGCAAGAATTTTAAGAAAAAAGAGAATTATGACGCTAATGTTGTAACTGAAGAAAT
>NW_018231989.1:0-783 GCF_001263595.1 Phalaenopsis equestris | reverse complement strand
ATTGGGGTTGAAATAGTCCACATTGAGGACTATTATAGCTCAATTTTAAAATAGTAAAGGATAATTTTGGCACTTTTATAAACTCTAGAACTAAAACGACCCATGTAAATTGTCAGGGACTATTTAGCACTTTATATAAAATTAACCACATCCAAATGCTTGAACTACTTGTAAAAATCTTGAAATGAATCTTAATATCGTATACATGCTTTAAAAAATGTTATGGTTATAGCATTGAAGTAAATGTTATCTGCAACAAAACAAATAAAAATCATCCCTTGATTATTAAATTCAATAGTCATATTTTTTACTTTCAAGCCAAAGCCAAAGCCAAAGCCAACGCCAAATTTAAGAAAAAAAGGGCTTTGCTCATGTCACATTGGCATGAGATCATAAAAATTGAAGTATAAACCTATTCAATAAATGCAAAATTGAAGTATAAACCTGTTCAATAAATGCCGATGCTTAAGCATCTGAAAGGATCATGCTTGAATTCACCCACAACATGACAGGCCACAACTCATATTCATTAAGGTGACATGAAGGTAAATGCTAGCCAGGGTTTGGGGCCAGCCGGCTAAACCAGCTGGCACAATGCTTCCAGGTCCCTGTTGAACCAGACGGCAATTAGGAAGGGAGGAAATGTTTCCAGCCATTTTTTCCAGCCATTTTTCTACCTTTTTTTTTTTTTTTTTTTTTGATGTTTGTGTGTGTGTTGTTTAAGGTTCGGTTCTATGTGATTTTTGCTAAGTCTCTGTGGAGTTTCCTTTTTCCATTGCTTGG
>NW_018231988.1:0-825 GCF_001263595.1 Phalaenopsis equestris | reverse complement strand
TTTTTGCAGTCATTCTCAAAGTTTCTAATTCACCTGGTCTGTAAAATTAGAAGCTTTCTACACATATAAATCATTAGAGAAATTTTTGGTAATGAAATTTTGAAATAAGTACAAAACTAAAATTTTAAACAAACACAACATTTCCTAACACAACCACAATACTAAACAAAAAAATGCAAAAAATAAAAATCACATTACATTACAATCCACCAAATACTACTCAACATCTATTATGCTACACATGCTAATTTAACTACCACACTAACTTTATAACTAAAATTTAAAATTATCCAAGTACAACTTAACAATAAAAATGAAAATTCAAATACACACAAACATCTATTTCTATTACAAAAGATTACAAAAATAAAAGTACAAGTACATCAATTACAATCAGATATCAAAATCCTAAACTATGTCTTCGTCTCCTTGATCAACAGGTGGATTGGGCTGATACTGAGTATATCGGGGGCACTTAGAAAAAGTAACTTCAGGCTCACCTCTGTAGTGCCGGATATAAGCTTCATAGTAAGCTACCTCAAAATTTGAATGCCTCTGAAGGTACTCACTATCATAATCATGTCGACGTTCTAAACCTCCAATCCTTTCATTTAGTAATTCTATGCTCTTCCGCTGCAAGGTCAACTCTTTCATCAAATCAGTTAGAGTAGGGGAATTAGAAGGTGGAAGGTCATAACTTGTAGAGGGGACATCTCTACTAGTGTCTTCTGCTTTCAGTTCTCCATTTCTCATGTGATTCATAAGTTTTCAAGTTGGCTTTACTAATGGTTTTCATAGGATGAACCCATTCCTCATCTCCTTCAG
>NW_018231987.1:5177-6072 GCF_001263595.1 Phalaenopsis equestris | reverse complement strand
CATCCAAAGGATTTCTTATATCTTTTCAAAGTTTCTAACAACTACTATCCTTGCGCATTGGTTAGTTCTAAGGAACCTATGGCAGGTAGTCTAGATGAACCGCCTAAGAATGCATACTTCAAATGTGTAGGAAGTGTTTTCATTTCTAGTTGAGCGGGTTTCTTAATAGATGAAATCAAATTGTTGTCATTTTTTGTAGGATCTAACATTTCAAAATTTTCCTGAACAAGTTATAGTTCTTCCGTACTCACTTCCATAGAATCATGTTGGATTTTATCCTCATCTTGATATTCCATCTATTCCTTTTCAAATTAACTTTCATATGTCTTTTTGAAATATTCACGGCTTAAATACTCATTAATATCCATTGTGAAGCATTCGATCTCTAATTCTTTTGCGGGGAATCTCATTGATTTTGCAATCTTAAATATAACCTCTTGATCACTAACTCTCATAGTTAGTTCACCTTTCTGCACATTTATTAAAGCTCTTCCAGTGGTTAGGAATGGTCTTTCTAAAATAATAGGAATTTCTTTATCTTTCTCCATATCTAATACAATAATGTCCACAGGAAAGATAAATTTTTCAACCTTTACTAAAACATCTTCTATAACTCTTTTAGGATAGGTAATCGAACGATCAGCTAACTGAAGAGTTATAGTTATAAGTGAAATATCTCCTAAGCCCATCCGTCTGAAAAGTGATAACGACATAAGATTAATACTAGCTCCGAAAGCACATAAAGCTTTTCCATAAAATCATTCTCCAATAGCACAAAGAATTGTATAACTTCTCGGATCTTTAAGTTTTTTAGGAAGCTTCTTCTGAATTACAGCGGTACACTCTTCACTGAGTGCAGAAGTTTAATTATATACAAACTTCCTTTTCTTATTAA
>NW_018231987.1:0-1249 GCF_001263595.1 Phalaenopsis equestris | reverse complement strand
TGATATATATATATATATATATGTAAATTAGATGTCCCTTCAAAGCGGGTGACAGGAGTCTGATTCCGGTGACTGACAGCTTCCACAAGATGACCCTCCACCTAAAATATTGCCGACAATTGACTGAGGCAGTTGTATTGGTTTTTTTAATCTCTTCGGTCAACGCGAATTCATGCAGTGTTCTTTCCCGGCACACCACACCTAGTGGGGGTCCATTTATTGACATTACTTTTTGTTGAGGTCTAGTCTTTCCTCTTTAGTATCCTAGGTTCTATCCATATGATTTTCCTTGTTTACTATTCCTAGAGGACTAGAAAAGAACCATCACCATTGGAAACTCTAAACTTCTGTTTGCTTAACTTGACGTTCCACATATTGGTCCTAACCTCTAGCACTTAGTAGGTGGGGTCAATATGGGGGAGCTCAAGGAGAGTCCCCATAGGATTACTTGGGCTTATGGTTAACCGTCTGGTGGTGTGGTCTTGGTTGGTCTCACACACACACTTGCACATTATACTTCCACTCAAAACCTTAAACCCAAACCTACATAACTTTGGTCCCTTGACCATTTGAGAGACTTTTGTAGATGGTCCCCTAGATTCACTAGCTCTAAGGCTAAGGTTTAGCTAAGACAAGTACATGGAGGACCCAAAGTAGGGAATTCTATTGGTCCATGGCTCAAGTAGGGTGATTGACACTCTAAGTTTACCATAATACTAAACTTAACATTTTACCCCAAAATCTACCTAAATTACTAAACTACCCTTGAAACCGCACAATTGGTCAAAATTCCAAAAATTACCCAAAATACCGAATTTTGTCTGAAATTTATCTCAAACCATTTAAAATCACCCAAATTGTTCAAAACACCCCAAAATTTTCAAAATTATCAAAATGCCCCTTATTTGCCAAAATTATCAAAATACCCCTAATGACCCAAATTCTCCCAGAACCTTCAAAATCATTTCAAATGTCCTCAAAATAAATTTTGACCACTCCATTGAGCTCAATTTGACCAATTTGACCTATTTTGACCAAACGCCCCAAATTACCTTTAAAGGTCTAATTGCCTCAATTCACCCATAATGGCCACCAATTTGATCCCAATCTTCCACAATTTTAATTATAAACTTAAATTAATCATTTATAATCTTGATTTAAAACCAAATCCAAGCCCAATTTACCCACATTTGAAACCAATTTCATCCCAAATAAAAAATGCCCCAATTTCACCCTAAGCCAAAATTCC
>NW_018231986.1:0-7270 GCF_001263595.1 Phalaenopsis equestris | reverse complement strand
AATTTTTTGAGTCTTACATTCATACAAAGTGCTCAGTATAAGGCTGTAGATAACTTAATTTCCACATCAATTTTTTGCTGTATAGGATTCCATAAAATGAGAAATTAAATGGGAAGGTGGCTATAATTTATTAGCATTAATTTTCTAAGGCTTAGTATATATCACACAGTACATGTTATATAGAAGGTGGTTGGGATAATCTCGTAATTATGTAAAACTTAATCTTTGTTACACTGCCTCGCTCCAGCCTTAGTAATCTCTCTCTCTCTCTCCGTGTCTCTATATCGAGAATTTTTGAAGCTATAAAGTGGGAGAAATATAACATTTCTCATGTATAAGTTAATGATAAATCACCAGATGTGAATGAATTTCAAGAGTTGTAGTTGAAGCATTAGTAAATCAGTGCTTATTACGTTGCTTTTGAAAAGCTATCATGCAAACTGACTTAAGTTCCCACTAGGGCTGTAAATGAGCCGGGCTTGTGCGAGCTCAGGCTTGGCTCGTGTTCGGCTCGTTCGAAATTGCTCGTATTCGAAATCCGCTTGTGTTCGATACGTTCGTGTTCGACTCAATTTAAATATTATTGTGTGTTCGAGTTCGGCTCTAAATTTGCTCGTTAAAATTAAACTGAAAAAATAAATGTAGATTGCTGGATTCGAACCTGAATCAAATGTATGCAAAACGAGACGCATAACCACATTACCACACGAGCAGTTACAATTTAAACTTAGATATAAATATATATAGAATATATTACTATATAAATAATATATGTTATATATTATTATATAAATAATTATATATATTATTTTTTTCGAGCTAAAACGAGCCAAACACAAGCAAACAAAGAGTTGTTCGTGTATGGCTCATTTATAATTTGAGCTTTAAAAGCTTGTTTGTGTTTGGCTAGTTATTTAACGATCAAGCCGAACACAAGTAGTTCGCGAACAACGAGCTTTTTTGACAGCCCTAGTTCCCACACCTTAATGTTCCCGCTTTGCTAAATCAAACTAAAATTTATAAGTTTCAAGCAGCACTTGCATCTGACATTATTCACTGTTTTGCCAAGTTAGAGAATTATCAGCTGGTTCTTTAAGCAAATAATTAATTCATGGATGATGATGATGATGAAAATGCAAAATTGATGATTTGCTCCGATGGAATGGAATAAGCAGTATTAAAAAAAGGTGCATTAAACCATAGCAATATTATCAGAGAACGGATATGTTAATAGATCAACTCAATGTTGAGTTTGTGAAATGGGAAACATAGGAGCTTGATGAAGTCTAGCAAATGTAATTTTGTATAATTCAATGAAATTTGATGACTATACTAATAGTTTTTAGAACATACACGCGTGAATTATGATATTATATATACTTACTGTTGACAAAAAGAAACTAATAAGAACTTGATGAATGCGAGATCAGATAAGGTATAATTATGTTCACCACATTGGATTAAAAGAATCGAAAAGGCAAGTAAATAAATTGAATTTTCATTAAAAATCTCTGAGTACATATACATATTTATAATCACTTGAGTGGCATACTTGTAAGTTACCCATGAGACTATATTGGACATTACATAAACATTGCCATTAATATATAAGTCCATCTAACAAGTAAACCTAGCGATCCTTGGACAACTTTTTATACCCTCAACCAAGTTGAGCATCGAGAGGCTTGATGGTCAGCTTGGTGATGAGACCTCAATGTTTCAGATGATTTAGGGCTTTAGTAAATATTGTTGATCGACTGACCTTGAATCATCATGTGATGAAGCGTGATGTGTTTTTGCTTTATGTGTTATCTGATAAAGTGGTAGTCTTCTTCAATATGTTTTGTTCTTGTGTGAAAGACAAGATTATGAGCCAGTGTGATAGCCGAAGAACTTGATTGGAGGAGAGGATATCCCTGTAATTTCTTCTAATAATCTTTTTGACCATAGTATTTCAGTTGTAGTTGATGCAAGTGCGCGATACTCTGCTTCGGTTGAAAATCGTGTAATTGTATTCTGCTTCTTTCATGATCATGAAATCAGTGTGGAGCCAAGATATATACAATTGCCTTTAATTGATTTGGGATCATTGCTATCCTTTGCCAGTCTGCATCAGCATAGGCAGACATGGTGAGCGGACCCACATGAATAGGCAACCCAAAATTGGGTGTGCCTTTGAGTTATTTGAGCAATATTTAGAGTAATTTAAAGTGGGCAATAGTAGGCTCATGCATATATTGACTTAGAAAATTAACAGTAAAGTTGATATCTGGTTTAGTTACAGTTACAGTAAGATATTGTAAAGTACCAATGATATGTTTGTAATGTTGAGGATTATACACCAAAGTAGATGTAGTAGAGTGTTTAAAAGGCTGAATAGGTAACGTGGTTAACACAACTTTAGATTGCAATATACCAACTTTGGTTAATAGACCATAGAGGTATTTGGTTTGGTGAATAGAATATCCGTCGACAGTTTTTCTATTTTCAAACCGACAAAGTCATCAATGACCAAGACATTTTGAATTAAATTGCATTCCTAGTTTTTCTATCAAGCTATTAATTGCATTTAAAGAGTAGCCTGCGATAAGTATGTCACCAACATAAATGAGTAAGTAGATACCAATGGAGTTGTGGTGATATATTAGAAGTGAGTGATCATAATTTCTTAAATAAAAGTTTTAAGTATATAAAAAAATTACAGAATGTAGAATTCCTATGGCGAGGTGCTTGCTTAAGGACATAAATGAACTTATTTAACTTGCATGCATAGTATGGATAAGGGGTGTCATGAATGCCAGGTGGTTGGTAAATGTAAATGATATCATCAATTTTGCCATGTAAAATGCCTTCGATATATCCAATTGATGGATATCCCATTTTCCGTTGTGGCTGAAGTGATAAGCATGCTAATGATAGAAAATTTTGCAGCCGGACTAAAGGTTTCGTTGTAGTCTATTCTTGGTTACTGTTTAAAGGCACGTTTTGTGTCATGCAATCGTACCATCAGTGTGATGTTTAAACCTAAAGGTTCATTTACATCAAAACAAATTTTGATTTGGTGCAGGTGGAACAAGTGTCCATGTTCCTAGTTTTTGAAGGGTGAGAAAATCATTCGACGTAGCTTGAGGCCATTGTGGGAGTTGTAAAGCTTGTTTAAATGTGATGAAATTATTGATGTGTGTAAGATGTAAAAGAGAAAAAAATTTAGACTGGCTGATTTTGCCTATTTAAGTACGAGTTATCATGGAGTGAGTTTTAGTAGTTTGGGGAGGTGGATTTGGAGAAGAGTGACCAGTTGTATCAGTGTTTAGGGAGGTTGAGATATGAGTAAGTGTGCGTAGTGTGGAGGAAGGATTATAGGAAGTTGAGTGATTTGTGTGGGTGTGTGGAGAAATGGTGTTAGCTGTAGGTGTGTTTTTAGTTGAAGAAGAATGGATAGTAGAAGTGGTAACAAAAAGGTTGGGGTAGTAAAGTGGAGGATGGCAATGGCATTATTATAGATTGTTGTTGCTGAAATGGAAAAAAACTGATTCATTAAATCGAACATGTTCAGTGATAATACGTTCTTGATGAATATTATGAGAAATGGTGTTTGTGATGGAGGTTGTAAGCCAAGAGCACACATAGTAAGGCTTCGTAATTGAATTTATGTTTCATTGACGGGGGGTGCCATAGGAAACAGACACAACCAAAGGTTTTCATGTTATGGTATTGTGGTGGAGTGTTGTGAAGAAGTTGAAAAGGGGAAATACTGTGAGTGGTGGGAGTAGACATTCTATTAATAAGATAAACTATAGTATGAACTGCTTCCATCCAAAATTTTTTAGGTAAAGAAGTAGTATTTAAAAGTGTTCTAGCAGCTCTATGATGTGCCTTTTTTATGTTCGGCGACATCATTTTGTTCTGGGGTATAGGGACAGCTAAATCGTTGGTGTATGCCATATTTTGTAGATAAGTCAATGAGTTGATTTATATATTTATTTCCTTCATTAGATCTTAATATTTTTAAGGTTTTGCTCTGTTGATTTGTTTATGTTTATGTAGGTTTATAAAATAGAGAGGAACTTCTGATTTTGAATATTAAACACTAACAATATCGTGAATAATCATCAATAAAAATAACGTAATAAGTGTATCCATCAATAGAAGGGTGAGAAAATGGCCCCCAAACATTAGAGTGAATTTATTATAATGCACCAAATATTGTAATGCTAAGAGAAAATGGTAATTTGTGACATTTATTGCTAAGACAATTATTACATGCTATAATATTTTTGTTGATCTTTAGTTGAGGTTGTTGTTGAGTTATTGTTTGAATGATTTTGTGATGTGGATGTCCCAAATGATTATGTCATGTCATGGGTTTGACTGTGTCGGTGAGAGCAATAAGTGGGTAAAGACCTTGATCAGCTTGAACGCTGAGGAGTGGTTTCTTTGTAGTTGGATTTTGTATCAAAAAGCCATCAGAATGAAATTTAATTGAGCAAGAATAATCTTATATATGTTTGGAAACAAATAATAAATTATGAGAGATGCTGTGAACTCTAAGAATAGAAGTTAAGTGGAGCTTACAATTGGGGGTAGGCAGGAAGCCATTTTCTGTATGGGAGATTTTGGTGGCCTGCCCGTTACCTTCCGTGACGTGATTTGTCCCATTGTAAGGAATGAGCCGTGTATATTGTATAAAAATGGGGGCAAAAATACAATTTGTGATACGGGCAGTTATGAGTGCTGTGGACCTAGTATCGAGTATCCATTTATGAGTCTCAGTAGTGGTTGTGACATTAAGAGCTGTAGAGTTGAGATGCGTTGGTCTGTATTGTAAGTTCGTCCTATGCAATCATTGGTCCGCTGCGTGCCCCTTCTTGTGACAATTTTGACATACCACGGTTGATTTTTGTTGTGGAGGATTGGGGGGGGGGGAAACTGTTTTCTTTGTGGGTGGGTTCTTGGAAGGAAACCACATTCTTCATGGGAATTTCTGTTCTTGAAAGAAAGGATGGATGTGGTATGAGTGGATTTTAAGGATTCATTAGTTAGATTGCACTCTTCAATGTGAAGGAGATAGTAGAAATCTTTTAAAGCCTTGATATGAAGGAGAAAGGCCCTTTAGCATGTATATTATAATGTCCTTATTGTCGATTTTTTATCTCACAACAATGATGTATGATTTTTTATGGTAGTAAGGTATTGTGTCATATTTTGATTTCCCATATGAATTGTTGTGTAATTCATGCTTGAGTTGGATAACTCTTGACCGATTTGTGGATTGAAACCGAAATTCATGGGTTGCCCAGATTTTAGCTGTGCTGGTTAAATGCAGAACGTAGGGTAGAACAGAAGGAGAAATTGTAGAGAAAAGAGATGCCATCAGATTTTGATTAACAAGTTTCCACAACCCATACTTTGGGTTTTCTGTGATGTTTTATGTGGAATCTTGTTGTTCTTTTGGTGGAGAAGTAATAGTATTTTCCAGAAAGGAGCCAAATCCACTGACATAAATAATTGTTGAGTCTGTACTTTCCAGATAGCATAATTTTCAAAGATAAGGAGGGTGTTGGCCATGCCCTTGATGTGTTGCATTAGAAATTTGAGTGATGAAGGAATTTGAATGTCTTTTTTCTGGTTGAGACATACTTTAGAAGAGTGGATGGGATGGGAACAGGTTGAGGAGGAGGAGAAAGCCATGGATCTTGGGCACTAAGAAGGTATGGCTCTGACACCATAAAAGGATCGGAAAGACAAGGAAATTAGCTATGTATTATCATTAATAATCTCTAAATAGAGGTACATATTTATAACCTCTTGAGTGGCATACTTGTAAATTACCCGTGATGGTCTATTGGACATTACATAAACATTGCTATTAATACATAAGTCCATCTAACAAGTAACCCTAGTTGTTTGAGCAGATGAGTTCGGGAGACTTGTGCTGAGATGCTAAACTTTTATAAAAGCAAGGAAAAAGAAAAAAACTAATGATTTAAATCGTGTTAAATTAAAGTTAAATAGTGGTGAAGCTGAGATAAGTTGAAGTTGATGGACCTCTACGAACAATCAGCCATCACAAAGATCCTGTTTCCTTTGTGAAAATTTTGATAATATATTTTCATTTAACCACTACATCATGATGGCATCACATTGATAGTTTGATTACAAGAGATGTAGTGGAGCTGCAATGGAGTTTCTTCCACTACATCTTGAGTTTCTACCACTACAATAACATCCCATAGTTAGGGTAATGCATCCAGTGATGGTGATGAATAATTGACAATAATCAGTGATCTTGTATTTCTCTTCACTAGCTTTGCTCTATTCATCAATCTGCTCCTCTCCACTTCCTTTCCTCTCATATAATGAATTTGAGCTTATTTATAAGTTTTGAGATGAGTGTTTTGAAGAATTCATGTTAATTAATTTTTTCGATCATAAACATTTCTTTTAGCATTCAAGTGTATTAAAAACTTTAGTATCCAGTAATCTCGGGCTTGTTGGATTCCTCTCGTATAAATATTTGATTTGATTGCAAACATGCCAAATTTTGATATTATTTGATTTGTTAATTAATGCTTCAAAGCTTTCAATCATACTTTAAGTGTCTCAACTAAACTTATGTAGAATTGGAAAAAAACATGTTCAGTGTCATTGAACTTGCATAGTCAAGATGCCCAACTTACTTATAAATTGGTTGAAATCAAAGTATGTGTCATTGAACTTGCATAGTCAAGATGCCCAACTTATAAATTGGTTGAAATCAAAGTATTTATGATCTAAAACTTGAATTTGGATGATTTCTTATTAATAATGCATCGAAATTCATGTTTAATCATATAAATTTATCGGCGACGCACAATAAGAAATGCATAAAAAATCAACAAAAAAATTGACGATTAAGAGTGTATAGGTAATTTGATCTTTATTTTCGACAACTTTCTGATGTTATGATAACTTACGACTTTTCTATGGGAAGGCCCATGTGATTTTAGTTAATCTATTAACCCATGGTCAAAACCATCAGTTATTAACAAATCATAAAGTGACGGTAATAAACCGTTAGAAAGCAAGATCATAGGTTTTTGTCAAATAAAAAACTGACGATCATGAAATGTTAACATACGGTCAAGCCCATCTGTTTTTAATTTCTTAAAAACTGACGGTTAGAACTGTCTAAAACATGTTGATAAGGCTGTTTATACGGAACTGATGACCCAACTTCCTCATTTTCTCTCCCTCATGTATGCTTTTGCTTTGGATCGCCGCCTGACTT
>NW_018231985.1:0-735 GCF_001263595.1 Phalaenopsis equestris | reverse complement strand
GGAGGGAGTGAAGGTGAGATGGAAGGCATGATTAAGCCAGTAGGAGAGAGGAGGAGAAAGAGAACATAAGGAAAGAGAGAAAGGGAGAAATGGGGAAGTTAAGAGATGGTTAAAGAGAAGAAGAGAGAGACATATAGATGAGAGATAGACGAAGGGATCAAGAGCAAGAAAGGGTAAGAATCATAGAGATTGATGGGAGTGCTAGAGAAATGAGTGAAGATAGCGACAAATGAGAGTGTGCGATAGTGGGAGAGACAGAAGAAAAGTCAAAGATAAAGTGACAAAAGGGAGACAGAAAGTGAGGGTGAAAGAGTGATAGAAGGCGAAAGAGATTGAGTGAGATGAGTGAGAGAAAGAAAGGGAGGAAGAGAGAAAGGGAAGGGAGGGAAAGATAATCACTTCCTTGTTTATCTTCCTCACTTGCTTGACTCTCTCTCTCTCACTCTTTCTTACTATTCTCTATCTTACTCGCTCACTCCAACTCGCTCTCTCTCACTTCAAATATCACTCGCATCACTTTCTTGCACTTTCCCTCTCACTATCTCTCTCTCTCGCTCACTCGCTATGTTCTATATCTTTATCTCACTATCTCTCTCCCTCTTCATCTCATTCTCTCTCTTACTTTCTCTTCCTGCTTCACCAACTTTCTCCGCTCCTCCTCTCTCCTCTCCCCCACCTCTCCTTACACTCTTACCCTTTTACTCACTCTTATTTTATCTCTTGCTCTTGCTCTCT
>NW_018231984.1:0-979 GCF_001263595.1 Phalaenopsis equestris | reverse complement strand
ACATCATCTCTACACAATAAAAACTCGTCTCAACCGTCATAACAATTGTACGAATGACAAGAAGTGGAGTTAACAACACCAACTCTCTCTACGACATCACATTCATTCACCAAGAACTTAATAGACTTCGGGTTCGAAATGTATATTGATATCCATTCATTTTATAGAAATTTCATTTGAGAATGTTTATTTTCATTTATAAAAAAATTATTTTAATAAATCAAAATAAGATATGTTAAAATATTTATCATAGCGCATTATATCAAATATAAATACTAAATTTTGAATTTTAAATTGCTAAAATTTCTCATTATCTTTAAACATAAAAAAAATTAAATAATTCATTTAAAGACAAAAAATATACTAGTATAATAATCATTTGGCTAACCCTACAAATAATATTACTTCTACATCCTTACGGCATATGCAGTATTCTTCGGTACAGTGGAAGCTTCTTGGCTCTACTGCCGTCGGAACATAGGGGACGATGCCCTCTTCTTCGAATCAGATGGCCGGAAAAACCATGATCGCCGTCAGCTACGGCGCCTACGGGGGCGGCGCCGCCGCCCTCAAGGTAAGCATATCTATATATATTCCCTCGCTGCCCTGTTTTCTTCTCTTTTGTATGGTTTGCTTTTCTGCTGCTTTTTGTCAACGAATACAGAACTATTAGGTTAGAAGGAATTCAAATTCAATTGTGAGTAGAATTCTATCGAGATGATTTTTAAGACTTCAAATTTTGGAGCAATTACATAGGAACCACTTGAAACTTGTTATTTGCAAATCAACCACCGACTTTCATCAATTTTTCAAATTCTCACTTAAATCTTTAATGTCATATTACATCATTATACTAACTTCAAAAAATTGAAGCACACTTTTTCAAGTTTAGGTAAAGTGATGTAAATGTAAAATTTAAAATTTAGCGTCAGATATGTAAATACATAAAAATTGTGTTGTGTTTTATGTTCCAAAAATA
>NW_018231983.1:23195-54352 GCF_001263595.1 Phalaenopsis equestris | reverse complement strand
AATCAAAAGAAATTACTGTCACTAATTTTGAATGTGTAAGTTACTAACAAAACTAAATTATTAGCTAATAGCAAAACTTAAATGTAGAGTTTAAAACAGTAACTACGAAACTATGTTTATGTGGTGAAGATTTCTTATATGAAAAAATATCTTTCCTAGTACAATGAGTTTTTGGTGGAATGAGATAAGATAAATGGTTTAAATATGTATTGTACCAAATAGGAGCAATTTTAATTCTCTGCCCTGATTCAGTGTTATAGAAAATCATTGGCTAATCTTAGGTTTAGTCCCTAAATCGGTGGCTATGCTAGAAGGATATTGGCTCCCACTCTAGAGCTCCCACTTCCCTTCCCCAGAAGGCTAACTTTCGCTGTAGTTTTTAAACACTAAGATCAAATTGGGGATTTTTAGTCTATCACCCTAGAAATCTCCAATTCTACACCTAACAAACTATATTTCCCTATTTATTTGTACTTAATTCCATGAATGAAATACTCCTTGGACTTAAATGTGATTCTCACTCTGTTGTAGAACTCATACTCCATTTCCCGGATCATATGTTTCACAATATATTTTAACAATTCAATTGGCTAGATTAAAAAGTAAATTAAGAGCGGAGTTGAAAAACCCTCACAATTTATTTTAAATTTTAACATTGACGCATCCATATTATCTCTTCATTTTACCATATCTCAGAGTAGGGAGAAAGATAAAGGAAACTACTCAGAATTCATGAGAAGATACATCAAAACACAAATTTCATACAAAAAATAAAGTTCATTCAACACTAATAAACAATAAACACTTATGCCTCTCTTAAGAAATGTAGGAAGAAGAAATCTCTCACTTCTCTTCCTCTCAAACACTTCTTAGAGAAGAATTGAAATGTAGGAAGAAGAAAACTCTCACTTCTCTACCTCTCAAACACTTCTTAGAGAAGAATTCACACTTAAACTCACCACAAAAACTCAAAACTATCAAAACAATGACTAACTAATGGAGTTGAGTGGTGTGGAATGTAGGTGTGTGAAAAGGAAAACTCAAAGGAGTGGAAGAATTCGAAATGGTGCGAGGGGGGTCTTTTCTGATCAAATTTAGGACCTAAATAGAACCTAGTTCGGTTCTCCATTATCAAATTTCGGCTCTAAATAGAGCTTAGGTCGGTTCTCCAATAGGTGCATCCAAAAACTCTTTAAAAATTATCCAAATTCATCAAATCTTCTAGAAACAGAGCTTCCATCGACATAAGTGTCATCGACGCCCATCCTGGCACCGTTGGCACCAATGCTTCGCTATTTAATTCCTTCTTCTCTGTCAAACGATGCCATCGGCACTGACCAATTTTTTAACTTCTCCATTTTAACTCCAAATTTCATCCTTTTTGTTTCTTTCTTGGTTCAAGTCCTCAAAATCAACAACCTACAATAAAATATAAAAAATACCTTCTATTAAAGTGAAATATCACAAAAAATGGGTATAAAATATAGGTATAAAAATGCATGTATTTTTGGTACATCAAAATCTCCCAAACATAAATGTTACTTGTCCTCAAGTAACTCTTTTACTATATAAAAATATGACTTATGGTAAACATTTTAACTTGTAGATTTCCATATCTAAGTTCACTAGATATAGTAGCATCACTAAAGAGAAATTCTAAAAAACTTTAGTTAACACTAAAGGTATAAAAATATTTAGTAATCAAGTCTAAGATTTTCGATTCTATATTCTTTTCAAGGAAAATTGCAAATCATTCATATTAAAGCCACTTAGAATATTCATATGAAAAAGAACTTCATGAAACTTTACTAGTAAATATGCTAATACTAAAATATAAGTTTAGAAAATGAAGCCAAGCCTTCTTCTTTAAGTTGATTCAAGTGAAGCCAAATTTTAATTAGGCATCTCCTCAAGCTTCTCCTCATATCTTTTTTTTTCTTTTCTTTTCTTTTTCTTTTCAGGATTATTTTCAATCCATTTTCTTTCTTTCTTTTCTTTCTCTTATTTTATGTGAGGATTGCTATATATGGATAACCTTTAATGATTTTGAACTTCACTATCATCTTCTTAAAGTTTAAAACTTTTCACATTTTGTAACTTCATAAATTTATATTAGCTTTAAAGATTTTTCATAAAGTTTTAATATTTTCTTCTTAAATGATTTTTAATACTTAAAAAATACAAATTCCTTTAAAATATAAAAACATAGTCTTAATGTATCATACCAAATAATCTTAATCTCTAAAATTAACTTTTATTATTTAAAAATTTTACTTAAGTTTACTATATATTTAGAAACTTAGATATAGTTATCCAAAGTTAACCTCTAATACCAAAGGTCATGTTAAAATTTTCTAAAATATTTTAAAAATAACATTAATTGAGGACAAATAAAATTAAGTTTCTTTTCTTTAAAAAGGAATTTTTGTTCCCCCCAAACATAAATTTTTAAAACATTTTAAATGAAGAACTAAAAAATTAAGGGTTAAAGAAAATATTTAAAAAGAAAAGACATACCCTTTGAAGGTTCTGATTTGAAACTTAACTCTGAAGTATTGTAGTGCTAATATGAAAAACTACAAGACTTTAAACATTAAATAGCACATAATACAAATAAAAATTTGCTGAGAAAGAGTTAACTACTAGTACGTTCAACAAAGTACTAAAAACTAATAACAGTATTAAAAGCAGTCTCACAAATCCACAGTTCACAATACAACAAACAACAAAATAATGTACCACAGTCCACAAACAAAAAATCTCAACAATAAAGTACAATTAAACATAAACTAAACAAAAATCTATCTAAAGCATCACCAATCATCATCTTCTTCTTCTTCTTCCACATCCAAATTCTGCTGTTGATATGGAGTAAAAATAGGGTGAGTAGGAAACTGCTGAGTGATCACCCTTCATGAATTTGATCATGAATTTGACCATTGCAACATCATAAGCAGCATCATATTCAAACGTTTAGCTTATCAAATCATCAAAAGTGAGCATTTCTTCCCTCCATATTTTCCGTTCTATGATCCATTCTCAAAATATCTCCCATTTGGATCATCCTTTGTTCCATAAGTTCTTGGATAGTAAGGGTAATTATCCTTGCTGTACAAATATCGTTATATATTTAATCATTTTTTACTTTAAAGGAAAGCCCACACCACAACTAAATTTCACCACAATACTCTCTGGTATTTGTGTGTTTTTTTTAGGTACAATTCAATGGAAGGTATTTGTGGTAAAAAACTGAAAAATGCCAAAAAACTGAAAAATGCCAAAAGGAGTGAAAGAAGATCAAATTTGGAGCAAAAATGTGAAATTTGTGCAAAAGTGTTTTGGCACCTAAGCACCAGATCCGATACTTAATTGCCGGGAAAACAGAGAAGGCCACGCCTAAGTGCCAGAGGCCCCACGCTTAAGCTCCAGAGGCAGTTATTTGACAGTTTTCTTCATTTGGCTGAATTTTGAAGAGACATTTGAGGTGCTTATTGGCTAAAGAGGGTGGTTATGACCACTTGGAATGAAAATATTGTTAAAAGACTTGTGAAAGGAGGCATCTCTTGGAGAATACATTGAATTTGGACACATTTTGAACAATTTCCAAGGCATCTCTTGAAGATTTATAAAAGAAGGAAGTTAGGACATTTTTGAGGGGTGCTTGAAGAGGGAGACGGTGCTGAGTCGAAGATCGTGGAGAATCTTTTGGAGAGATTCAGGCATCATAAAATTTACTTTTTTCCTTTTTGTTTTTAGTTTTATTTAGAGAGTTTAGAGTTTTGTGAAAGAGAAGAGATTCAAAAGAGCTTTAAGAGTTTGGTGGAGGATTTGAGATAAGTTTTTATCTTTTGTTTCGAACTACTTCTTATTTTAATTGAGATTTCTTGTTGGTTTGACAATGATTTCTACTTTTAAACTAAAGTGTGGTTTCATTTTTTCCATGGATTCTAAGTATTTTTCTTTAACTTTCTCCTTAGAATGATACGTATTTAAAAGTATTGGATGAAAGCTGTGGAGAGTTTTAATCTTTAATGTTGGAAGAAGTTGTGATGATTTAAAACCATGTACTTCATTTACTTCTCGATTTGGCCTATCCAGATGTTAAAATTTGTTGTGAGAACATGTAAGAACCGGGTTGGTAGTGTCTCAGTCAACAATTGGAAAGAATCACATTAGGTTGTATGAATGAGAATGTAATTCATATGATTTAGTGCAAATAAATAGGGAAATAATCTTTGAAGGGTATAAAGTTAGGGGACTTTAAAGTGACAGGTTAAAGCCCCCAACTTGGTTTATTATTTTAGGTTATGATACAAGATGTTAGCCCCAGATGGAGGGAATTGAGGGAACTCTAGAGTGAGAGCTGGTATATTCCATGCCAAGCAGGTCTTCAGAACTATTCAAACTTTAAATTAGCCAATGTTCTTTATAGCATCTTTAGTAAGGGTAAGAATATTATTGCTCCAATTTGGCATAACACAATTTGCATACTTCCACAATAGAATTCCTATACTTATTGCTAATTCATGAAAATGAAAATGATATTTTCATAATGTGTGCTTTTCTTTTACATAAACTCAAGTTATTTAGAAGTTGTTACTGTTTTGTCAAAATATCAAAAATTACCAAAAAGATTTAAATTTTAATTATTGAAAATTATTTATAGTTTAAGTAATTGTCTTTTTAAAATAGAATTTTGTTGTTTGAAAGTGCATATTGCGTATTGTCCCCGTAGGATCGGTATTTGGGGTTTAATAAAAAAGTCCTATATTACTTGATAGTGATACATATACTTGGTAGTATCCCAACATATATATATAAATTAAAGAGTTAAATTATTATTTTCTTCATAATCAAGTTTTTGGTTATGCTGCAAAGTAAGAAAACATAAGTGAAAATTGTAATTAAAGTCATTGTTATACTGCTGCATATAAGCAGTTTCGGGATTAGGTTTTTGGCGTCGTTGCCGGGGAAGATTTCAAAAATTGATTTAAAAGCAAATTTCTATTTTTAGAAAGTCTTACTTAAATTCAAAAAAAAGTTATAGTATTTTATTTTTTGTGTTTTATTTTATTTCATTTTATTTTATTTTTGTCTATGCGTAGTTCAGGTTCTGAAGGACTAGTGTGCTACAATTTTGAATTAAAAAAAATAGTTAAGAAAATCAGAAAAACTAGAAAAATCAGAAAAATTAAAAAAATTAAAAATTTTGAAAAATCTAAAAAAATTATAGAAATGGCAAGCCAAAATAATCAAAATACTGAAATTCATCAATAATTTAGACCATTAAGAGATTATGTCAACCCTACGGTAGATGGACTTCATTGTAGTATTCAAAAACCTACTGTAGTGGCTAATTCATTTGAGCTTAAACCTGTTATTATCTAAAAGGTATCAAATAATCAGTTTGGGGGATCACCAACGGAAGATCTAATATTACATCTTGCCAATTTTCTAAAATTGTGCGCTACATTTAAATATGATGGTGTATCAGATGATGCCATAAGACTGAGGTTATTTCCTTTCTCTCAGAGGGATAAAGCTAAGATGTGGTTGAATTCATTAGCACCTGGATCTATCAGAACTTTGGATGATTTAACACAAAAATTCCTTGCTAAATATTTTCCACCATTAAGAACTGTGAAGCTTAGAAATGATATTACATCTTTTAATTAGTTTGAAGGGGAATCTATTTATGAAGCATGGGAAAAATTTAAAGAACTCTTAAGAAAGCTTCCACACAATGCTATATAAGATTGGCTACTAATTCAAACTTTTTATAACAAATTAATTGGATCTCTTAGATTTATTATCGATATCGCTAATGGTGGTTTGTTGATGCCAAAACCATTTTATGACGCTTATGCTTTAGTTGAAGAAATGACTACAAATAATTTTCAATGGCCTTCTGAGAGGGTAAATCCAAAGAAAGTAGCCAATATTCATGAATCTGATGCATTTACTATGTTAGCAAATCAAGTTGCTGCAATTTAAAGGAAGTTAGACCAACTTGGAATGAATTTACCTTAACCAATCTATATGATTGAAGAGAATTCATTAGGCCATTTGGTAGATTCTCACGCATCATTAGAAACTTTGAATACTATAAATAACTAGCAGAATAACCCATTTTAAAATTATTATAACCTAGGTTGGAGGATCCATCCCAACTTCAATTAAAATAATACTTCGGGTGGTAATAATCAACAATGGGGGAACAATCAAGTAAACCCATTGGGAAACTGGAACAACCAAGGAAATAATAATTATAGATCAACTTATCCTCCAGGTTTCAACATTAATTCACAATTTAAGGAGAAGGAGTTGTCTATACAAGAAGTGGTGTTACAAATGGGAAATCAATTACAAAGTCAAAGAGCAACATTTAGAAATATTGGGAATCAACTTGGACAAATCGCAATTTTATTAAGTAATAGATCCCAAGGAATACTTCCTAGTAATACTAAAAAAAATTCGAAAGACCAAAAGACAAAGTAAAGGCCGTTCAACTTTGAAGCAGAAGAGAGTTGGAAGATAGGGTTCAAAAAGAAACTGAAGTAGAGAGAGAAGAACTTATAGAATCAAAAGTGGACGCCTGAAATGATTTTGAAAGACCTATTTCTCCACTTTAAGTTAACTTATAAAAGCCACCACCTACATTTCCTTAGAGACATTGTCAATTGAAGTTGGGTAAGCAATTTTCAAAATTTTTGAAAATTTTTAAGAACTTACAATTAATATTTCATTTTCTAAAGCCTTAGAACAAATGCCAAGCTAAGTAAAGTTAATGAAGAATATTCTCAACAGAAAAAGAAAGTTTAAAGATAATGAGACGGATGCACTTAGTGAGGAGTGCAGTGCTGTAATTCAGAAGAAACTTCCTAAAAAGCTTAAAGATCCTGGTAGCTTTACAATTCCATGTGCAATAGGAGACAAATTTTATGGGAAAGCTTTATGTGATTTAGGTGCAAGCATTAACTTTATGCCATTATCATTATTTAAAAGATTGAGATTAAGAGAAATAACCCCTACTACTGTAACTCTGCAAGTAACAGATGATTCAATAACCTATCTTAAAGGAGTTATAGAAGATGTCCTAGTAAAAGTGGATCAATTTATCTTTCTTGTTGATTTCATTGTGCTCAATGTCGGGGAAGATAAAGAGCTATCTTTTGGGGAAGACTATTCCTAGCCACAGGAAGAGCAATGATAGATGAGCAGAAAGGGGAATTAACTATGCGCGTCAATGATCAAACTGTTACTTTTAACATTTCAAGATCAATGAAATATCCTGCAAAAGGTAAAGATGATGAATGCTATAGAATGGATGTTATAAGATATCTGAGTGAATGCCATGTCAAAAGTAATTATGAAGAAAAATCTGAAGTAAAAGATTTGGAACACGAGCAAGAAGAGGAATAGGAATGAAGAGGAATTAAATCAATGTGAAGATCTTCTTAAGGAAGATTCAAACTATGTTCGAGAAAGTTTTGAAATTTTGGATACGATAGAAAAAGATAAATCATTTTGTCCATTAATAGAAAAACCTCTAGAACTTGAGTTGAAATATGTCTTCTTAGAAGCAAGATGGATTTCATCTTCTCTTGGTAAGATCTACACTTTGAACTAAAATTTTTTTTCCACCAAGGATGGAAGAAGAAGAAAGATTGATGAAAATTTTAAAATTTTTTAAGAAAACCTTTGGATGGACAATAACTAATATTAAAGGAATCAGTCTTTCAATTTGTATGCATAGAATTCATATGGAAGATAACTGCAAACTCAGGGCTGATCCTCAAAGGAGATTGAATACTGTTATGAAAGAACTTGTTAAGAAAGAAATCTTAAAGTGGTTAGATTCTAGAATTATCTACCCTATTTCAAATAGTGCATGGGTTAGTGCAATTCATTACGTTTCTAAGAAAGGAGGAGTAACTATGACAGTGAACAAACATAATGAATTAATACCAACTAGACAAGTTATAGGGTGGTGAATATCCATTGGTTATAGAAAATTAAATCATGCCACTAGGAAAGATCATTTTCCATTACCCTTTCTAGATCAAATGCTGGATAGACTAGCTGGGCATAAATACTTTTATTTTATGGATGGATATACTGGTTATCACCATATACAAATAACTCCCGAGGATCAAGAGAAAATAACTTTTACCAGTCCTTATGGTACTTTGGTCCTTATGGTACATATGGTACATTTGCTTTTAGAAGAATGCCCGTTGGTTTATGTAATGCCCCTGCTACATTTCAAAGATGTATGATGACAATTCTTTGTGATTTAATTGAAAAAGAAATTGAAGAAGTTATGGATGATTTTTCGGTATTTGGAACTTCATTTGACTCATGTTTAGAATATTTATTAAAATTTCTTAAGCACTATGAAGAAACAAATTTAGTCCTTAATTGGGAAAAATGTCAATTCATGGTAGCAGGAGAAATTGTATTAGGACATAAAATATTAAATAATGATATGGAAGTAGATCCTTCTAAAATTTAAGTGATCGCTAGTTTACCTTATCCAAAAAATGTAATGGAAATTAAGAGTTTTTTAAGACATGCTGGATTATACAGAGGATATAATAAAGATTTTTCAAAAATTGCTAGGCCTTTATGCCATTTACTGGAAAAAGATGCAATTTTCAAGTTTGATGAAGAATGCCTAAAAGCTTTTGTGTTATTAAAAGAAAAATTAGTCACTACACCAATTATAGTTTCATCAGATTGGGGAAAACCTTTTGAGCTGATGTGTGATGGTAGTGATTATGCTATTGGAGATATTTTAGGACAAAGATATGATAAAATTTTTAAGGTAGTTTACTATGCTAGTAAAACTCTTAATGAAACCCAAATTAATTATACAACAACTGAAAAAGAGTTATTATCAATAGTATATGCCTTTGATAAATTTAGATCATATTTAATTGGAACTCATTATGTAGTGCATACATATCATTCTGCTATTAAGTACCTAATGAAAAAGAAGGATTCTAAACTTAGACTTATAAGATGAATTCTTCTTTTACAAGAATTTGATTTTACAATAGTAGATAGGATGGGAACTTAAAATCAAATTGCTGATCATTTATCCAGGCTTGATTTAGAAAAATCACTCTATTTTGAAAAAGAAATTAATGAACATTTTCCAGATGAAAAATTGTTCAAAATTAATGAGTGGTGTGTTCCATGGTATGCCGACATTGAAAACTTTCTTGTTAGTGATATTATACCCTATAGAATGACACACCAACAGAAGAGGAAATTTATTTCTGAAACTAAGACTTATTTTTGGGATGACCCATTTTATATAAACAAGAGAAGGTTCAAATTATTTGAAGATGTGTACCTTTAGAAGAGATTTATGAAATTATCCAAAAATGTCATAATTCTTATTTTGGGAGACATTTTGGTGTTGATAAAAAAACATACAAAATTTTACAACCTGGATTCTATTGACCTACTATCTTTAGAGATATTAATGCTTATATCAAAACTTCTGATATATGTCAACAAGTAGGCAATATTTCTAGAAGAAATAAAATGCCCTTCAATTATATGTTAGAAGTTGAAATATTTGATGTTTGGGGATTACATTTCATGTGACCATTTATACCATCTTTCGGGAATTTGTATATACTGTTAGCGGTGGACTATGTATCCAAATGGATAGAAATTGTTGCTTTACCTCGATGTGATGCTAAAAGTGTTGCAAAGTTTTTGAAATGAACATATTTTATAGATTTGGGATACCGAGAGTTATCATAACTGATGGGGGAAGTTGTTTTAGAAATGTCATAATGGAAAAATTATTAAAGAAAATCATATAAATCGTAGATTTGCTACTGCTTATTACCCTCAGACAAGTGGTTTGGCTGAATTATCCAATCAAGTAATTAAAATAATTATTAAAAAATGAGTGAATTCAACAAAAATAGATTGGTCAGTAAAACTTGACTATGCTTTTTGGATTATAGGACTGCATATAAAACTACTATAGGAATGTCCCCAAATAGGCTAATATTTGGGAAAGCTTGTCACTTACCAGTTGAACTTTAGCATAAAGCATATTGGGCAATTAAAGAGTTCAATTATAATTTGAAATATGTTGGTGAGAAAAGATTATTGCAATTAAATGAGCTTGAAGAAATAAGGAATGAATCTTATGAGAGTGCTAAGATTTATAAAGAAAAGATGAAGATGTAGCATGATCAAAAGATTCTTACTAAAAATTTTTAGCCAGGGCAATAAGTTTTGCTATACATTACAAGCTTAAGATTATTTTCAGATAAACTTAAGTCGAGGTGGATGAGCCTATTTGTTGTGATGAAAGTTTATCCTTATGGAGCTGTCGATTTTAATATTAACGATTTTAAGGATCCTAAAACTGATAAAGTGTTTAAAGTGAATGGTCATAGACTGAAACCTTATTTTATAGGGGATCAACATAAACTTAATGATCGAATGATGTTGGGTAAAACAAAATAAGCACTGGTTACATCGGGCTGATGACGCAAAACTAAGCGCTTTGTGGGAGACAACCCATAATTATCAGTGTGTTTTGCTTTGAATGTTGTTTGTGTGTGATTAAGAAAATTTGGGGCAGTATTTTTGAGACTATTTTTTGTTAATAATGATTTTAAGATTTTATTTAGTGATCTAGACATGCTAGAAAGAAAATTTGGATGTTAAGTTGGCTGGTGCAAAATTGAGCACTGGCGCTTAAGCGCCAATATTAGACGCTTAACCGCGGCAGTTAAAAAACATGTGAGAAATTTAAATTCTAGAAAGTTTAATCGCCAATTGTTTGTAAAAATATGCCAAGCCAGTTCGAAGATGTGCCTAGAAGTTATAAGAAGGAATTAGGCCTATAAATAGAAGGGTTTTGTAAAGAAGTTTCACCCCAGATCATTTTTAGCCCTAAAACTCTAAAAGAGAGAGATTTTGATATGATGCCTTTGTGGGAGATCGATTTGAAGAATAAGGAAGAGACCATGGGGAAGAAAACCATTTGTGAAAGTGCACAAGAGATGTATAACTGTTTCTTATCCATTAGTATCGAAGAAATATAAAAAAAGATCAACAAAATTGAGACTATCATGGATTTATTGGAGACCAATGTAATTGAGATTCATGCACATCTTGAGCATATTGGATGGCAATTGAACATGTCATTTAGCCATTCTAGTTATATAGAGGAAGCAGATAAGAAGATGTATCTTAAACAGAAATTGATTGAAGAAGATAGTATCAGAGCTCGTCACCACCGTCCATTTTTTCAAGTTTATATTTCAATTGCCCCAGGAGATACTAATAAAAGATCGGATTTTGTCCCACGAAATGAAGAGTGGAATTAAGTTCTATGTTGAAGTTTGTTTGTTTGGAGTCATTGTGTTTACATGTTAGTGTTTATTTTTAATGTTTATGAATTTTATGTGTTGATTGTTTAAGTTTGTTAAGTGTTTATAATTAGAAGATTTTCTCATCCTAGACTATTTGGAGTGAGAATTAAGTATTATATGTACTTATAATAGTTTGTGAATGAATGTATATGTTTGTTTTTTGTGAAAATTAGTGTTATTTTTGTCTCAAATTGAATTGAGTTATATGGGATAATTTAGAGAGAGATGAGAGTTGTAAAAGTTGAAAATAGTCATTTAAGTGTTATGAGACCAATTAGGGGTGGTATACTTAGGCTAATAGTGCATTTTACTTACATTTAAAAATCTAAAAAATCATGCATTGGTGCCTGAGTGCCACATTATCGTGCTTAAGCGTGATGTAACCCGAGAGGAAGGCGCCTAAGTGCCACTTACCCTCGCTTAAGCGCCGGTTCATGAACACCGGTTTGCGAAAGGTAAAAAGTGAAAATTAAACCCAAAAATTGCCATTTTCACCCTCGCTGTCATCTTCTTCCGCTTGAGTTCATGATTTGGAGAGCTAGGTCAAGCCATTAAGTAGAGATTTCTTGGTAGAATTGAGCAAAATTTGCTAGATTCAAATTTCTTAAGGTAAGAGCTTAACTTCTATGTAAAAATTTTGGATTTTCACCATGTATTTTAAGTACATTTGGAAGAACCTGAAAAATCAGTATTCATGGTGAAAATTAAGGAAAAGTCTATGGAACTTGCATAGGAAGTGTAGTTTATACTTATAGGAGTTAAGTTTAGTGGATTAGACTTGATTTTTGAAGTTATTGTTGAATTTTATAAAAATTTGTAGAATGACAACAAGAATGAAGAGGAGCAAAGAAAAAAATTTGATTTGAGCAAATTTATGAGTTCAAAATCTCAAGATAGGTACAGGAGCAAAGGAAAAAATTTGATTTGAGCAAATTTATGAGTTCAAAATCTCAAGATAGGTACAGGAGCAAAGGAAAAAATTTGATTTGAGCAAATTTATGAGTTCAAAATCTCAAGATAGGTACAGTAATGCTCTGCAATCACGAAAGCTTATCTAGGAGCCTTGTTTCAAAAATCAAGGTGGATCTGTAGAAGATTTAATTGTTCGACGATAGTGGGAATGATTCTGTTACTTTTATGCTGTGGTAGTTATTTCTGTAGTTTGGGAGTTTTACGAAAACCTCCTTGAGGCTGAAGAAGATCGAGTTATGGTTTGAGGAAAATTGGCACCTTTTTCATTAGAGGTAATCAATATGTTTTACCATTTGCCACTTAAAACTTTGTGTTTTTATGCAAACTATAGTTGACTGAGATCAAGCTAGATGAGATTATTTCCTATTTGACTATTAGAAGAGGACTCTGGGAGATCACAAATGAGAGGAGAGTCAACTTTACCACATCAACGTTAGGTGCACCATCCAACACATGACACTATTTTATTTATGCTGGTCTATTACCTACAAATCATCTTAGTGAAGTTACAAGAGAGAGAGCGACGTTAACCTATTGTATCCAACAAGGAAAGCTCATCAAGAAAGCTCCTCAAAATCAGAGCTTTAATTTATCAGACTATCATCAATTCTGCCACTTTTGTTACTAATACAGATCTGGATTTTGCTTCCCTGATCTTTTCTTTCTATGAGCAGACTGGAGTAAGATATGATAGCTGGGAGGAAGTATTGTTTCCTTTAAAGCCAATTACTAGCATTAATGTGAAGTCGTATTCAAAGCATTCTATTTTTGGCTGGAGAGGAGAATTTTCAAGGAGCTATGGAATGACAATGTCTGCTGCTTCTTCCTCCGCTACTTCTACATCTAGACCATCTACCTCAAGACCATCTACTTCTAGAGGTGAGTCTAAGAAAACTCAAAGTCAATTATTATAGAGAAGGATGAACAATATCAACTATACCGCCGATAAGGTAAGAAATTTAGAAAGCTTTGCAGGTCATATTGATGAGAATAATAGAAGAAAAAGTGATTATGAAGAGAAATTTCATTCATCTATAGAAAACCTCATTAGGGGTAAAACAAGAGTGGAATTTCCTCCATATCCTAGATACCCTGATTATGAGTCTACAAATGTCTGGAATAGCGGAGATTTTTAAGATGATGAGGAGGACTGATTTGTTTTTGTGTTTGCAATATGTGTTAGACTATGTGATTTGAACTTGAGACTTGTGATGTGTTGTTTATTTTTATGTTTGGACTTGAGACATGCAATGTGATGTGTTTTTATGTTTTAAACTTGCTAAATTTGCATTTGTGTACCTGTTTAGACTTTGTGATGTATGAGACTTTTATTTTGTTTAATTGTATTGTGATGTTGTGTCTTGATAGTAATTTGTTTTAAAATTCTAGGATAGTAATTGTTACTGTTGTGTTGAGTACTGTGTTAGTTAGTTTAGGATTGAACTTGATTTTATTGAACTTGATTTGATTGAACTTGATTTTATGTCTTGTGAAAAGTTGAAAATCTTACTAACTTTAGTTTTAAATTTTAAACTCAGAAAACTACTACGTTGTATTTTTATTTTATCATGTTAGTGTGTTTGTTTTTATGTTGAGACTGGAATTCAAAGGTAGTGTGTTAGGGTGTTTTTATGTTTGTACTCATTACTTACAAGTCTATTGAATCTCTACATGTTGAATTGAAAAAAAATGATAGAAAATTAATAAAAAATTAATTTGACTTCTATTTTTAGTTTTATTCTTGTATAATGAGGATATAAAAATTTCTATAAGCATGTTATTTTAATTTTCATTCTTGCTTATTTATATCTGTTGCTAAACTATTTAAATCTTATTAAAAATTTAAGTTTGGGGGGAGTGAAAAATATTTTCAAATCTTGAATTTTATTTTTTCTCAAATGTGCTACAAGTCAATTTGATTTGAAAAGAAAAATGATAATGTATATGAAGTTATATTAGGGATGTACAATTTGATTTTAGAAATGAGTAAGAGAATTAAGTTAAAATTCTGAGTGATGAAGAAAAACTTATAGTCAAAACAAATTTTTTGTGTAAAAATGATAAATAGTGTGTAACTATCTTTAGTTTGAGAAATTTTATTTTTGAAAATTTTAGAAGGATTAGACTTTTATTTTTAATACTTAAATTTTTTTAATTAAAAATAATTTTTAAAACTATTACTATATTTATAAGTAAAAGATTTATATCAGGACTTTGCTTTAGGAAAGGAGAAGTTGTGCAATTCAAAACTATTAAAGACCTATCCAGATATAGTAATCCTTGCCTGAAAGTGAAAAAGAAAAGAGAAAAAGAAAAGAAAAAGAAAAGAATAGAAAAAGAAAATAAAAAGAAAAAGTTAGGGAGGAGAAGCTTGAGGATTAGTGCCTAATAAAAAATTGGTTCTAGATTTGATCTTTTTAAAGTATAAGACTTGAGAAACTCTTAAGCTTAAGGATATAAAAGAGTACGTAAAATTATTCTTAATAAAAGTTTTTAAGTGGAGATAATAAAAGGACTAAATTCTATATTTAGAGAATCTACAATATTTCTGATTAGATAGGAACTCGTATTTTCTTCTTTCTTATTATTAAAAATTTCTGAACTTTAAATTGGTCTCATTTACTGAATATTTTTTCTAAATTTGACTACTGTGTTTCTAAATCTAAATTTTAGTAACTCATTTTAGTAACTCTTAAAGGGTAACTCCTAAAGAAACTCATATATATCACCTACTTACATTGGTTTTTAAAGATTGAATGGTTACTTGAGGATAAGTAACATTTTAAGTTTGGGAAATTTTGATACACAAAATATATAGTATTTTTGAACACATCTTTAAACTTATTTTTTGAGATATTGCACTTTTTTTGAGATTATACCTATTTTTGAGATATTGTGCTTTAATGAAAGGTATTTGTATGTTTTTCTTTCAGGTATAAGTAAAAAGTTGAAAAATGATAAAAGGAGTGAAAGAAGATAAAATTTTAAGCAAAAATGTCAAATTTGTGCAAAAGTATTTTGGCGACAAAAAGCTAGATCTGGCGCTTAAGAGCCGGGGAAACAAAGAAGGCCACGCCTAAGCCCCAGAGGCTCCGCACGTAAGCGCCAAAGGTGGTTATTTGGCGTTTTTCTTCATTTGGCCAAATTTTGAAGAGACATTTCAGGCACCTATTGGCTAAAGATGGAGAGAGTGCCGAGTTGGACACATTTTGAAACGAATTATTATTACAAAACTCGTGAAATGAGGCATCACTTGGAGAATACATCAAATTTGGACACATTTTGAAGAATTTCCAAGGCACCTCTTGGAGATTTATAAAAGAAGGAATTTGTGACATATTTGAGGGGTACTTTAACAGGGAGAGAGTGCCGAGTCCAGAGAAGATCGTGGAGAACCTTGTAGAGAGATTCAAGCACCTTAAAATTTACTTTTTTTCCTTTTTGTTTTTAGTTTTATTTTAGTTTTATTTTGAAGTTTTATTTTGAGAGTTTAGAGTGTTGTAAGAGAGAAGAGATTCAAAGAAACTTCAAGAGTTTGGTGGAGGATTTGAGATAAGTTTTTTCTTTTTTTTTTGAACTACTTCTGGTTTTAATTCTTTTAATTTTAGACCACCTTTCGTTTTAATTGAGAATTGTTGTTGGGTTGACAATGGTTTTTTTTTTTAAACTAAAGTGTGGTTTTGTTTTCTCCATGAATTTGGAGTAGTTTTCTTTATTTTTCTCCTTAAAATGGTTAGTAATTAAAAGTATTGGATGGAAGTTGTGGAGAGCATTAATCTTTTATGTTGGAAGAAGTTGTGATGATTTAAATCCATGTACTTCATTTAGTTCTGGGTTTGACTTATCCAGATGTTAAATTTTGTTGTGAGAACATATAAGAACCGGGTTGGTATTGTCTTTAAATTAGCCAATGTCCATTTGCCTTTGCCAATTTGGCACAACATAAATTGCATACTTACGCAATAGAATTCCTATACTTATTACTAATTCATGAAAAGGAGAAAGATATTTTCATAATCTGTGCTTTTCTTCTACATAAACTCAAGTTATTTAAAAGGTGTTACTGTTTTGTCAAAATATCAAAAAATTACCTAAAAGATTTGAATTTTAATTATTGTAAATTATTTATAGTTTAAGTAATTGTCTTTTTAAAATTGAAGTTTGTTGTTTGAAAGTGCATATTGCATATTTTCTTGTGGGATCGATATTCGGGGCTTAATAAAAAAGTCTTATAATACTTGATAACGATACATAAACTTGCGTAGTATCCCATATATATAAATTAAAGAGTTAAATTCTTATTTTCTTTAGAATAAAGTTTTTGGTTCTGCTGCAAAGTAAGAAAATATAGGTGAAAATTATTATTAAAGTCATTGTTATACTGTTGCATGTAAGCAGTCTCGGGATCAAGTTTTTGACGCCGTTGCCTGGGAAGATTTCGAAAATTGATTTAAAAGCAAATTTCTATTTTTAAAAAGTCTTATTTAAACTTCAAAAAAAGTTATAATATTTTATTTTGTGTTTTATTTTATTTCATTTTATTTTATTTTTGTGTATGCGTAGTTTAGGTTCTGAAGGACTAGTACCCTACGATTCTGAATTAGAAAGAACTGTTAAGACAATCAAAAAAACCAAAAAAATTAAAAATTTTGAAAAATCTAAAAAATTTATAGAAATGGCAAACCAAAATAATTCAAATGTTGAAATTCATCAAGAATCTAAACCATTAAGAGATTACGTCAACCCTACGGTAGATGAACTTCATGGTAGTATTCAAAGACCTACTGTAGTAGCTAATTCATTTGAGCTTAAACCTATTATTATCCAAATGGTATCAAATAATCAGTTTGGGGGATCACCAACTGAATAACCAAATTTTCATCTTGCTAATTTTCTAGAATTATGCGCTACATTTAAATATGATGGTGTATCAGATGATACCATAAGACTTAGGTCATTTCCTTTCTTATTGAGGGATAAAGCTAAGATGTGGTTGAATTCATTAGAACCTGGATCTATCAGAACTTTGGGTGATTTAACATACAAATTCCTTGCTAAATATTTTCCACCATAAAAAATTGCAAAGCTTAGAAATGATATTACATCTTTTAATCAGTTTGAAGGGAAATCTATTTATGAATAATGGGAACGATTTAAAGAACTCTTAAGAAAGTGTTCACACCATGCTATACCAGATTGGTTAATAATTCATACTTTTTATTATGGATTTGTTCTCTTAGATTTATTATTCATTCTGCTGCTGGTGGTTCGTTTATGTCAAAACCATTTTATGACGCTTATGCCTTAATTGAAGAATTGGCTACCAATAATTTTCAATGGCCTTTTGAGAGGGTAATTCCAAAGAAAGTAGCCAACATTCATGAATTTGATGCATTTACTGTGTTAGCAAATAAAGTTGCTGTAATTTCAAGGAAGTTAGACCAATTTGGAATGAATTTTTGTCAACCAATCTCTATGATTGAAGAGAATTCATTAGGTCATTTGGTAGATTCTCACGCATCATTATAAAACTTGAATGTTATAAATAACAATCAGAATAACCCATATTCAAATTAATATAACCCAGGTTAGAGGAACCATCCCAACTTCAATTGGAATATTACTTTGGGTGGTAATAATCGACAATGGGAGAACAATCAAGTAAACCCATTTGGAAATTGGAACAACCAAGGAAATAATAACTATAGATCTTCTTATCCTCCAGTTTTAATAGTAATTCACAATTTAAGGAGAAGAAAGACTATAGAAGAAGTGGTGTTATGATGGGAAATCAGTTATAAAGTTAAATAACTACAAATTGAAATATTAGGAATCAACTTGGACAAATCACAAATTCATTAAGTAATAGATCCCAAGGAACTCTTCCTAGTATTACTGAAACAAATCCGAAAGATCAGAATAAAGAGCAAGTAAAATTCGTTCAACTTAGAAGCATAAGAGAGTTGGAAGATAGGGTTCAAAAAGAAACTAAAGTAGAGAGAGAAGAAATTGAAGAATCAAAAGAGGACGCTCCAAAAGATTCTCAAAGACATATTTCTCCACTTAAAATTAACTTAGAAAAACCACCACCTCCATTTCCTCAAAGACTTTGTCAATAGAACTTGGATAAAAAAATTTCAAAACTTTTGGAAATATTTAAGAAGCTTACAATTAATATTCCATATGTTGAAGCCTTAGAACAAATGCCAAGCTATGTAAGGTTTATGAAGGATATTATCAACAGAAAAATGAAGTTTGAAGATAATGAGACTGTTGCACTTAGTGAGGAGTGTTGTGCGATAATTTATAGGAAGCTTCCTGAAAAGCTTAAAGATCCTGGTAGCTTTACAATTTCATGTTCTATAGGAGACATATTTTATGGGAAAACATTATGTGATTTAGGTCCAAGCATTAACCTTATGCCATTATCAATATTTAATAGATTGAGATTAAGAGAAATAACTCCTACTACTGTAACTCTGCAGTTACCAAATTGTTCGATAACATACTCTAAAGGATCATCAAATATCAGAAAATGGTATAGAAGTAGATCCTGCTAAAATTTAAGTGATTGCTAATTGACCTTATCCAAAAAATGTAAGAAAAATTAGGAGTTTTTAGGACATTGAATTCTATAGAAGATATATTAAAGAATTTTCAAAGATTGCAAAGCCTTTATGTCATTTACTGGAGAAAGATGCAATTTTCAACTTTGATGAAGAATGCCTAAAAGCTTTCGAGTTGTTAAAAGAAAAATTAGTCACTGCACCAATTATTGTTTCACTAGATTGGGGAAAACCTTTTGAACTGATGTGTGATGCTAGTGATTATGCTATCAGGTTATTTTAGGACAATGTTATGATAAAATTTTTAAGGTAATTTACTATGCTAGTAAAACTCTTAATGAAACCCAATTTAACTATACAACAACTGAAAAAGAGTTATTAGCAATAGTATGTGCATTTGATAAATTCAGATCATATTTAATTGGAACTCATTGCGTAGTACATACATATCATTCTGCTATTAAGTACCTAATGAAAAAGAAGGATGCTAAATGTAGACTTATAAGATGGATTTTTCTTTTAGAAGAATTTGATTTTACAATCGTAGATAGGAAAAGAATTGAAAATCAAATTTTTGATCATTTGTCAAGGCTTGATTTAGAAAAACCACTCTATTTTGAAAAAAGAAATTAATGAACAATTTCCAGATGAAAAACTGTTCAAAATTAATGAGTAGCGTGTTCCATGGTATGTCGACATTATAAACTTTCTTGTTAGTGATATTATACCTTATGGAATTACTACAACATAAGAGGAAATTTATTTCTGAAGCTAAGACTTATTTTTGGGATTGCCCATTTTTATATAAACAAGGGAAGGATCTGATTATTCGAAAATGTGTACCTTTAGAAGAAACTTATGAAATTATCCAAAAATGTCATAATTCTGATTTTGGGAGACATTTTGGTGTTGATAAAACAACATACAAAATTTTAAAATCTAGATTCTATTGACCTACTATCTTTAGAGATATTAATGCTTATATCAAAAATTGTGATAGATGTCAACGACTAGGCAATTTTTCTTGAAGAAATGAAACGTCCCTCAATTATATGCTAGAATTTGAAATATTTGATGTTTGGGGATTAGATTTCATGGGACCATTTATACCATCTTTCAGGAATATACCATCTTTCAGATACCATCTTTCAGGAATTTATATATACTGTTAGAAGTGGACTATGTATCCAAATGGATATAAACTATTGCTTTACCTCGATGTGATGCTAAAAGTGTTGCAATGTTTTTGAAAATGAACATGTTTTATAGATTTAGGATACTGAGAGTTATCTAACTAATAAGGGAAGTTATTTTAAAAATGTTATAATGGAGAAATTATTAAAGAAATATCATAAAAATCATAGAATTGCTACTACCTATCATCCTCAGACAAGTGGTTTGGCTAAATTATCCAATCAAGAAATTAAAAGAATTATGGAAAAATCAGTGAATAATCCAATCAAGAAATTAAATGAATTATGGAAAAATCAGTGAATAAAAAAAAATGGATTGGCCATTCAAACTTGACTATGCTTTGTGGGCTTATAGGACTGCATACAAAAATCCTATAGGAATGTCCCCAAATAGGCTAATATTTGGGAAAGCTTGTCACTTACCAGTTGAACTTGAGCATAAAGAATTTTGGGCAATTAAAGAGTTCATATATAATTTGAAAGATGTTGGTGAGAAAAGATTATTGCAATTAAATGAGCTAAAATAAAGAAGGAATGAATCTTATGAGAGTGCTAAACTTTATAAAGAAAAGATGAATATGTAGCATGATCAAAAGATTCTTACTAAAAATTTTCAGCCAGAGCAACAAGTTTTGCTATACATTGGAAGGTTAAGATTATTTTCAAGTAAACTTAAGCCAAGGTGGATGGGCCCATTTGTTGTGATGAATGTTTATCCTTATGGAGCTGTGGATATTAAGGATCATAAAACTGATAAAGTGTTTAAAGTGAATGGTCATAGACTAAAACATTATTTTATAGGGGATAAACATAACTTTAATGATCGAATGATGTTGGGTCAACCAGAATAAGCACTGGTTACGTTGGGCTGATGGCGCAAAACTAAGCGTTTTATGGGAGGCAACCCATAGTTATCGGCAACCCATAGTTATCGCAACCCATAGTTATCATTGTGTTTTGCTTTGAATGTTGTTTGTGTGTGATTAAGAAAATTTGGGGCAGTATTTTTGAGACTATTTTGTGTTAATAATGATTTCAAGACTTTATTTAGTTATCTAGACATGCTAGAAAGAGAATTTAGATGTTAAGTTGACTGGTGCAAAATTGAGCACTGGCACTTAAGCGCAGCAGTTAAAAAACATGTGCAAAATTCAAATTCTAGAATGTTTAATGCCAATTGATTTGTAAAAACATGACAAGGTAGTTCAAAGACATTCCTAGAAGTTATAAGAATGAATTAGGCCTATAAATAGAAGGGTTTTGTAATGGAGTTTCACCCCAGATCATTTTAAGCCTTAAAAGTCTAAAAGAGAGAGATTTTGATACGATGTCTTCATAGGAGATGGATTTGAAGAAGAAGGAAGAGACCATGAGGATGAAATTCATTTGTCAAAGTGCACAAGAGATGTATAACAATTTCTTAGCTGTTAGTATCGAAGGAATATAAAAAAAGATCAACAAAATTGAGACTATCATGGCTTTATTGGAGATTAAGGTAATTGAGATTCATGCACATCTTGAGCATATTGGATGGTAATTGAAAATCTAATTTAGCCATACTAATTATATAGAGGAAGAAGATAAGGATATGTATCTTAAACAGAAATGGATTGAAGAAGATAATATCAAAGCTCGCTGCCACCGTCCATTTTATCAACTTTATATTTGGATTGCCCCAGGAGAGACTAATGAAAGACCGGAGTTTGTCCCATCAAATGAAATGTGGAATTAAGTTCTATGTTTGAGCTTGTTTGTTCGGAGTCATTGTGTTTATGTGTTAGTGTTTATTTTTAATTTTTATGAATTTTATGTGTTAATTGTTTAAGTTTGTTAAATGTTTGTAATTAGAAGATTTTCTCATCCAAGACTATTTAGAATGAGAATTAGGTATTATATGTTCTTGTAATAGTTTGTGAATGAATGTATATGTTTGTTTTTTTGTGAAAATTAGTGTTATTTTTGTCTCAAATTGAATTGAGTTATATGGGAGAATGTAGAGAGAGAGGAGAGTTGTAGAAGTTGAAAATAATCATTTAAGTGTTATAAGACCAGCTCTGGGTGATATACTTTGGCTAATAGTGCATTTTACTTAAATTTAAAAATCTAAAAAATCATGCACTGGTGCCTAAGTGCCACATTCTCGCACTTAAGCACGATGTAACCTGAGAGGCAGGTGCTTAAGCACCACTTGCCCGCGCTTAAACGTCGGTTCACAAAAATTAATCCCAAAAATTGTCATTTTCACCCTCGCTGTCATCTTCTTCCTCCCAAGTTTGTGATTTGGAGAGCTAGGGCAAGCCATTAAGTAGAGATTTCTTGGTGGAATTGAGCAAAATTTGCTATATTCGGATTTCTTAATGTAAGAGATTTACTTCTATGTAAAAATTTTGGATTTTCACCATGTATTTTGAGTACATTTGGAAGAACCTAAAAATCACTATTCATGGTAAAAATGAGCACTATACATTTGGAAGAAACCAAAAATCACTATTCAAGTTGAAAAATGAGGAAAAATCTATGGAAATTGCATAGGAAGTGTATTTTATACTAATAGGAGTTATGTTTAGTGGATTAGACTTGATTTTTGAAGTTATTGTTGAATTTAATGAAAATTTGTAGAATGACACCAAGAATGAAGAGGGGAAAAGGAAAAAGCCACTTTGATTTGAGCAAATTTGTGAGTTTAAAAGCTCAAGATAAGTACAGTGATGCTCTGCAATCACGAAAGCTTATCTTGGAGCATTGTTTCAAAGATTAAGGTGGATCTGTAGAAGATTTAATCGTTCACCGACAGTGGGAATGATTCTGCTATTTTTTTGCTATGACAGTTATTTTTGTAGTTTGGGAGTTTTATGAAAACCTCCCTGAGGCTGAAGAAGATCAAGTTATGGTTCGAGAAAAAATGATACCTTTTTCACCAGAGGTAATCAGTATGTTTTACCATTTGCCACCAAAGACTTTGTGTTTTTATGTGAACTATAGTCCGACTGAAACGGAGCTAGATGAAATTATTTCTTATTTGATTGTTGGAAGAGAACTCTGGGAGATCACAAATTATCATAAAAGAGAGGAGAGTCAACTTTGCCATATCAAAGTTAAGTGCACCATCCAAGCCATGGCACAATTGTATTTCTATCAGTCTATTACCTACAAATCATCTCAGTGAAGTTACAAGAAAGAGCGACGTTAAACTATTGTATCCAGAAAGGAAAGCTCATCAACATTGGAGCTTTGGTTTATCAGACTATCATCAGTTCTTCCACTGTCGTTACTACTGCAGGTCTGGGATTTGCTTCCCTGACCTTTTCTTTTTGTGAGCAGGTTGGAGTGAGATATGATTGCTGGGAGGAAGTATTATTGCCTTTAAAGCCAATTACTAGTGTTAATGTGAAGTCGTATTCAGAGCATTCTATTTTTGGCTGGAGTGGAGGATTTTCATGGCAACGTCAGCTGCTTCTACCTCTACTACTTCTACATCTAGACCATCTACCTCAAGACCATCTAGTTCTAGAGGTGAGTCTAAGAAAACTCAAAGTCAATTATTACAGAGAATGATGAACAATATCAACTATACCGCCGATAAGGTAAGAAATTTAGAAAGCTTTGCAAGTCATATTAATGGGTATAATAGAAGAAAAAGTGATTATGAATAGAAATTTAATTCATCTCTAGAAAACCTCATTAGGGGTAGACCAGGAGTGGAATTTCCTCCATATCCTAGATACCCTGATTATGAGTCTACAAATGTCTGGAATAGAAGTGATTTAGAAGATGATGAGGAGGAGGACTGACTTGTTTTTGTGCTTATAATATGTGTTAGACTGTGCTTTGAACTTGATACTTGTGATGTGTTGTTTACTTTTATGTTTAGACTTGAGACATGTGATGTGATGTGTTTTTATGTTTTGGACTTGCTAAATTTGCATTTTTGTACCTGTTTAGACTTTGTGATGTATGAAACTTTTATTTTGTTTAATTGCATTGTGATGTTGTGTTTTGATAGTAGTTTGTCTTACAATTCTAGGGTAGTAATTGTTACTGTTGTTTTGAGTACTGTGTTAGTTAGTTTAGGATTGAACTTGATTTGAACTTGATTTTATGTCTTGTGAAAAGTTGAAAATCTTACTAACTTTAGTTTTAAATTTTAAACTGCAACCCTAGATTTTTCTTTTATCATGTTAGTGTGTTTGTTTTTATGTTGAGACTGGAAATCAAAGTTAGTGTGTTAGGTTGTTTTTATGTTTGTACCCACTAGTTAGAAGTCTATTGAATCTCTACTTGTTGAATTGAAATGAAAATGATAGAAAATAATCTAAAAATTAATTTTACTCTTGTTTTTAGTTTTACACTTGTATAATTAGGATATAAATATTCATATAAGCATGTTATTTTTATTTTCATTCTTGCTTATTTATATCTGTTGCTCAACTATTTAAATCTTGTTAAAAATTTAAGTTGGGGGGGAATGAAAAATATTTTCAAAACTTGAATTTTATTTGTTCTCAAATGTGCTACAAATGAATTCTCAAATGTACTACAAATAAATTTGATTTTGATTAAAAGAAAAATGATAATGTATATGAAGTTATATAAGAGAAGTAAAATTTGATTTTAAAAATGAGTAAGAGAATTTAGTTAAAATTCTGAGTGATGAAGAAGAACTTTCAATTTAAAATTTTTAGCGTAGAAAATGTTAAATGTACTGTAACTATCTTTAGTAAGAAAAATTGTATTTTTGAAAAATTTAGAAAATTTAGACTTTTATTTTTAAACTTAAATTTTTTTTATTAAAATAAATTTTCAAAACTACTATTATATTTTAAAGTAAAAGATTTATATCAGGACTTTGCTTTAGGAAAGGAGAAGTGAAATTTAAAACTATTAAAGACCTATCCAGATATAGTAATCCTTGCCTGAAAGACAAACAAAAAAGAAAAAGAAAAAGTAATGGAGGAGAAGCTTGAGGATTAGTGCCTAATCAAAAATTGGTTCCAGATTTGAACTTTTTAAAGTAAAAGATTTGAGAAACTCTTAAGCTTAAGGATATAAAATAGTAAGTAAAATTATTCTTAATAAAAATTTTTAAGTGGAGATAATAAAAGGATTAAATTCTAAATTTGGAGAACCTACAATATTTCTGATTAGATAGGAACTCTTATTTTCATCTATCTTAACATTAAAAATTTCTAAACTTTAAATTGGTCTCATTTACTGAATATTTTTTATAAATTGGACTACTATATTTCTAAATCTAAATTTTAGTAACACTTAAAGAAACTCATATACATATCATACTTATTTAGTTTTTAAAGATTGAAGTGTCACTTGAGGATAAGTAACATTTTTATTTTGGGGGATTTTGTTACACCTAAAATATATAGTGTTTTTAGACACATTTTTATACCTATTTACTAATTTTTATTCATATTGAGCTTTAATGGAAGATATTTATGTGTTTTTCTTTCAGGTATAAGTAAAAAAGTTAAAAAATGCTAAAAGGAGTGAAAGAGGATCAAATTTGGAGCAAAAATGTGAAATTTGTGCAAAAATGTTATGGCGCCTAAGCGCCGGATCCGACACTTACGCGCCGGGGAAACAAAGAAGGCCTCGCCTAAGCGCCAGAGGCTCCGTGCGTAAGTGTTAGAGGCAGTTATTTGGTGGTTTTCTTCATTTGGCCAAATTGTGAAGAGACATTTGAGGCACCTATTGGCTAAAGAGGGTTGTCATTACAACTAGGAACGAAAATATTATTAAAAGAATTTTGAAAGGAGGCATCTCTTGGAGAATACATTGAATTTGGATACATTTTGAAGGATTTCCAAAGAACCTCTTGGAGATTTATAATAGAAGGAAGTTGAGACAGATTTGAGGGGTGCTTGAAAAGGGAGAGAGTACTGAGTCCTGAGTAGAAATACACATTTTTCTCTCAATTTTTTTTAAACAGGGAAGTGATAAATTTCAAAACAAATTTTTTTTTCCTTTTGTTTTTAGTTCACTTTTCTTTTTTATTTTAAGTTGTAGTTTTTATGTTGTAAAAGAGAAGAGATTTAAAGGAACTTCAAAACGGTGGAGGATTTGAGATAAGTTTTTATCTTTTGTTTTGAACTACTTCTGGTTTTAATTGAGATTTCTTGTTGGTTTGATAATGATTTCTACTTTTAAACTAAAGTGTGGTTTTGTTTTCTCCAAGGATTATGAGTAGTTTTCTTTATCTTTCTCCTTAAAATGATAAGTAATTAAAGTTATTGGATGGAAGTTGTGGAGAGCATTAATCTTTAATGTTGGAAGAAGTTGTGATGATTTAAATTCACGTACCTCATTTAGTTCTTGATTTGGCTTATCCAGATGTTAAAATTTGTTGTTAGAACATGTAAGAACCGGGCTGGTATTGTCTCATTCAACAATAGGAAAGAATCACATGAGGTTGTATGAATGAGAATGTAATTCATATGACTTAGTGCAAATAAATAGGGAAATAATCTTTGAAGGAGAGTTAGAGGACTTTAAAGTGACAGGTTAAAGCCCTTAACTTGGTTTTTTTTTAAGTTCTGATACAAGATGTTAGCCCCCAGCATATTTTTAAACATATATAAAGTCGCGGTCACTAGTCTCTTCCCTACCTAGCTGGTCTTCAGAACTACTCAAAATTTAAATTAGCCAATGTTCTTTATAGCATCTCTAGTAAAAGTAAAGAATATTATTGCTCCAATTTTGCACAACACAATTTGCATACTTCCGCAAAAAAATTCCTATACTTATTACTAATTCATGAAAAGGAGAAATATATTTTCATAATCTGTGCTTTTCTTTTACGTAAACTCAAGTTATTTAGAAGTTGTTACTGTTTTATCAAAATATCAAAAAATACCAAAGAAATTTGAATTTTAATTACTGTCAAATTATCTATATTTTAAGTAATTGTCTTTCTAAAATAGAATTTTGTCGTTTGAAAGTGCATATAGCGTATTTTCCTTGTGGGATCCATATTCGGGGCTTAATCAAAAAGTTCTATATTATTTGATAACGTAATGTATACTTGTATAGTATCCCAATATATATATAAATTAAAGAGTTAAATTCTTATTTTCTTTAGAATCAAGTTTTTAGTTCTATTGTAAAGTAAGGAAATCTAAGTGAAAATTATAATTAAAGTCATTGTTATACTATTGCATATAAGCAGTTTTGGGATCAAGTACTAGAACCTGATGTACAAGGAATATCTTTAGTTCTACTTCCAAATCTCCATCCAACATGAGATTCATATGTCTTTATATTGATAGGAACAATAGCTTTTAGAGGTTCAATCCTCTCCTCTTCTGGTTTATAATCAATTCCTGGCTGTTCACATAGTGTGATGATCAAGGAAGGGAGTGCTAAGCATCTCGAAGTCTCTCTAAAGGCAATAGATCTATTGTTTCTATAAATAATAAAGCATACATATATTCTTTTCATCTGTTGGATACAAATCTGTTGGATACAAATCTGTTGGATACAAAAGTTGAAGATGGCTCTATCCCTTGTAACCTCACTATGATGATTTGCTGGAATCATTCTTCTAGAAATAAAATTATGTCAGGCCTTAGATACTACATTTAACATAAAAACAGGAAAGTTTACCTTAACTCCATTCTTTACCTTCTAGGTTCCTCTTCCATCAGTAAGAAAAAAAGTACTTCATCCAATGCCTCACTCGTTGTAGAAAACGATTTGTACTGGCTGCTATACACATCTTCCAACTGATAACATCCATTAATTTTCCTTAGAGTAAACTCTACCTTTTTCCCACGAACGAACACAAAGTCTTCAGATGTCTCTTTAAAGTTGGCATAGAACTCCATCACAACACCAATACTTTTAAAGTTGGCATAGAACTCCATCACTACACCAATACTCGCATTGGCAGTAAAGTAGCAGAAATTCTCCCACTACCGAGCATTGATTAACCTCCTGACTTCTCCTCTCGGATTTTTAAATTCTCGATGTGGAATCACTTTTTTAGTTGTATGTAGACTATCGAAGCAAATGTTTGCCTTGTCATTGAAAAACTTTTGATCGTCAAAACTTTTGATCATCAAAACTACCTTTCTCTTTCCTTTGCTCATTCTAGGTGTCATGGTTAACCTACAAAGATTTCATAAAATCCAAATAAATTTCTAAAAAATTCTAAAAATCACAATGTGAAATATTTTAAACTTAAATCTACTAAGTAAGAGTTCTTCACCAAAGGATTTTCTCAAAATTTTGGATCTCAGTAATGTAAGATAAATCATTGGTGAAAATAAGAAAATTTTTAGTTTAAAGTGTAGCTCTTACCTAGAGAAGATGAAATCCAAACTTTGTTTGCCTTAAAATCACCTCAAATTAGAGCAATAGCAAGCCCTAGGTGCAAAAACTAGAGGTTTAAGGTGACTCAAGGGGTAAAAATGGCGTTTCACTATGCAAATCACAAATTTTAAGGGTGTTTGGGTCTGTTTGGGTTAAGAGCGCTCTCAGTGCCCATGTCGGCGCCGTCGGCGCCAGTGGCCAAAAACTCTTATTTTGATTTTTTCAATTTTCAATATTTTTTCAATTTACTCCAAAGTTTATTTAGTATTTTTGAACATTAATTTTCATCTAAAAATAATTCACAAATAAACATTTTCACAAAAAACACGAAACTAACGTTTATATATGAAAATATACTTTTTACAAATACATTTTTCTAATCACATTTGCACTTCTTCAAAACATACTAAATTATAATTCAACATCAAAATCAAGCCACAACACTAGAACGCTGAGACAAAATTGACACAAAATGATACACACAAATAGAGTTCTAAAGCAAAGTAAAGTAGATCAAATCCACACAATTACATTAAAGCATAAGTATTTTAAAATAATAGAGAGTCCAACTTCTTCAATTAATCTACCTCTTCTTTAGTGCTTTCTCCTCCTAGTACTTTCTCCTCCTCTAGTATCTCCCATAGACTGGTAATGGATATATAAATTGTAGAAGGGTCGGTATGGGAACTGATCAGTTGATTTTTTATCGATCTATTCATTTTTCTTGAACATCTATACCGATCATGCTTCAACTGTTCCTGCATGATCAAAGTTATCCTTCATAATCTAATTTAAGTGATGAAAAAGGTAGTTAAGATTTCTTATTGCATTTGTAATACTCTGCAGTTCTCTTTCTATTTTCTTAATTCTCTTCTCCGAAGATGTTAAACTTCCAACTGTCGGTGGCATCAATGGTGTTGAAGCATGTGATGAATGATCCAAAATATGATCTAATGCTTCATTTCCATTCCCTATATAATTTCCATCAATAGGAATCATGGGCTCAGGAATCATGGGCTCCCAAGGTAGTAAATCTTTTTCCCAACTTTCATATGGAACTTGAGATTGACTGAAAAGTAGGAAAATTGTAGAATGATGCTTGGAAGGATGCCCCAGTCAATATATTGGCTCATTCATGATAATACCCATAATAGATTTAAAAATAATAGACCCCACATCAATTGATTTTTCTATTTGAATGCAATAGTTTAAAAATGCACTTTGTTTTTTAACACTACTAATCTTCATGGCAGGTAGTAGTTTTGTAGATATGAAGAAATTCCATTGTTTTGAAATTGGATTAAGCAACAAAGCAGAGAAACTAACGTATCCCTCATCTCTAATTTCCCAATGATCATGTTCATCTTTCAAAAAATTATATACTTCTTGCATCATATCTTTCATCGGGATAAAATTTTTATAATAAAAGATTGGAACGTTTTCTATCATATACAAATCATTAATCCAAGCCGGAGTAAATGGTACAACCTTACCTCAAATGAAGACAACTCCTTGGGTAATTCCATGTGAGTTAGCATAAAACTCCTTTATTACGGGTACTACAACTGCAGCGGTAGTGTAGCACAGAACTTCCCAATGCCTCTACACAATGATTTTCTCAATTTGTGAACTTGGATTACTCACTCCATGATTGATAGAGCCTCTCTCCTTGATAAGTCTCTTCTTTGTGATGACTTTATCAAAATAAACCTTTTTTTATTGAAAACTCCATACCTTAAAGTATTTCTAGAATCGGAAGCCATGGAATTCAAAATTAGTAAGTTTATAGACATCCAAGTCAGTTTTTAGGACTTTAAAAATACCTCTCGCCGATTATTATGGAGAAAAATCCTGCCAAAGTCCGCCAAAACCATTCAGCACGAGAAAAATGCTTAGGACGTCATCGGCGCTCTCGATGGCACTATCGACGTCATGGTCCTTTAGTCGGGCGCTGTCAGTGCCGAAGGCCAAATTTGCATTGAAATTCTTTTGTTTAATTTGATTCCAAAATTTTCTCCAATATCAATATTTGTCTTAATTTATGATATATAAAATTGTGTAGGACTTAAACATACTATTATTTCCTAATACATAAATACACTTATTCATAAAATAGTAATGCATAGATATATAGATTTATATATGGGTTGCCTCCTACATAGCGCTTGGTTTAACGTCGTCAACCCGATATACCATTTATTTAGTTGGGTTGACTTCACATTAAAACTTCTTTAAATTGTGGTATGTGTCCTTCGTAATAATGTTTCAATTGATGTCCATTAACTTTAAATATCTTTCCAGTTTTAGGATCCTTAATAACAACATTTCCATAATGATAGACTTTAATTACTTTAAATGGTCCTAAAATCTAGATCTTAGCTTTCCTAAAAATAATCTCATTCTTGTATTATATAATAGAACTTCTTGTTCACGTTCAAACTTTTAATTAATAATCTTCTGATCATGTCATATTTTTGTTTTCTCCTTATAGACTTTTGCATTGTCACATGCTTCAATTTTAATCTCCTCATGTTCATTGAGTTACAATAATCGTTTCTCACTAGCATATTTTAGATTAGAATTAAATTCCTTAATTCCTTAATATCAATTTCTCAATTCTCTTATTTCTAAAATAGGATCCTCCATCTGTAATAATTACTCTCGGCATTTCATATCTTGTAAAAATA
>NW_018231983.1:0-22945 GCF_001263595.1 Phalaenopsis equestris | reverse complement strand
TTAACATCTCTAAAAAGAGTAGGCCAATAAAATCCAGCTTGCAAAATTTTATAAGCATTTCTATTTGTTCCAAAATATCCTCCAAATTCAGAATCATGACATCTTTCAATTATTTGTTGAGTTTCTTCATAAGACACACACCTTCTAAAAATTAGATCTTTACATTTTTTATATAAATATGGGTCATCCTAAAATTAGAATTTTGAATCATATATGAATTTCTTTAATTGTTGATTCTTAATATCTGGTGGTAGAATATCACTTACAATATAATTTACTATATCGGCATACCACGGTGTATCTATTTCATAAATACTATATAATTGTTCATCACAAAATTTTTCTAAAATTTTTTTTTCAAAATTAGTTAATATTTTTTTTCTAGTCTAGATAAATGTTCAGCTATTTGATTGTCATTTCCCTTTCTATCAACTACAGAAAAACTGAACTCTTGCAATAGAAGTATTCATCTTATTAACCTTGGTTTAACATCCTTCATTTGCATTAAATATTTAATAGCAAAATGATATGTATGCACTATACATTTAGTTATTATTAAGTAAGGTCTAATTTTATCAAAGGAATAGACAATAGCTAATAACTCTCTTTCAGTAGTAGTGTAGTTAATTTGAGCATCATTCAGAGTTTTACTAGCATAATATATTACTTTAAAAACTTAGTTGTGCCTTTGTCCTAAAACAACTCAAATAGCATAATCACTAGCATCACACATTATTTCAAATGATTTTTCCCAATCAGGTGGTACTATTATAGGTGTAGTGATTAATTTTTCTTTTATTAATTCAAATGCTTTTATGCATTCCTCATTAAATTTAAATTTCATATCTTTTTTTAAAAGTTGGCATAATGGCTTACTTATTTTTGAAAAATTCTTTATATAACACTTATAGAAACCAGCATATCCTAGAAAACTTCTTACCCCCATGACCGTAGTCGATGGTGATAATTTTTCAATAACTTGATTTTTACAGGATCTACATCCATGCCATATTTCACAAATTTTATGCCCAAGTACACCTCCTCCTGCAAACATAAATTTATATTTTTCCCAATTTAGTACTAGGTTCATTTTTTCACAAAATTCTAGAAATTTTCCTAAATTATTTAAGCATAATTCAAATGAAGTATCAAACACAGAGAAATCATCCATATATACTTCCATTCCATGCTCAATCAAATTACTAAATATTGACATCATACATCTTTGAAATGTTGCAGGTGCATTGCATAGTCCAAAAGACCAAAAGACATTCTACGACTACGAAAAGTAAATGTTCCATAAAGGCTTGTAAATGTTGTCTTGGCTTGATCCTCAGGAGCAATTGAAATTTGATGATAACTGGTGTATCCATCAAAAATAATAATAATATTTATTTCTCGCCAATTTATCCAACATTTGGTCTAGAAAGGGTAAAGGAAAGTGATCTTTCCTGGTGTCCAAGTTTAATTATATATAGTCTATACAAAATTGCCAACCAGTAACTTGTCTTATTGGAATTTTCATTCATAGTCACAGTTACTCCTCCTTTCTTAGGAATGGAATGAATTGTGCTTACCCATGCACTGTCTGAAATAGGATATATAATTCCAGCATCTAACCATTTTAAAATTTATTTTTTAACAACTTCTTTCATTATTGGGTTAATCTCCTCTAAGGATCATCTTTAGGTTTATATTGTTCATTTAATAAAATTTTGTGCATACAAATTGAAGGACTAATTCCTTTAATATCTGCTAAAGTCCATCCAAAAGCCTTTTTTATCTTTTTAACATTTTTATTAATTATTGTTCTTGAATTTCAGTTAACTCAGAAGGTACAATAACAAGCAATGTAGATGAATCTCCTAAAAATACATATTTTAAATGAGCAGGTAATACTTTTAGTTCAAGTTCAGGTGGTTTAATACTTGAAGGAATAATATTTTTATTATCATTTTCCAACAAATCTAAAGTTTCAAATTTGTCCTGAATATAATCTAAATTTTGTTCTTTTATTTCATCCTCACTTTCACTAAATTCTTATTGCTTTATTTTTGTTTAAAATCTTTCTTAAATTGTTCATTACTTAGATAATCAGTAACTTCCATCCTAAAACATTCATTGTCTTTTCCAATTGCAGGAAATTTCATAGCTTTGGCAATATTAAATTGTAACAATATTAAATGTTACTTCTTGATCATTAACTCTCATTATTAATTCTCCTTTTTGTACATCTATCATAGCTCTCCCTATTGCAAGAAATGCTCTCCCAAAAATAATAGGAATCTCTTTACCTTCCTCCAGATCTAATACCATAAAGTCTATAGGTAAAATAAATTTATCCACTTTTACTAATACATCTTCTATAACTCCTTCAAGACAAGTGATTGATTGATCAGCTAACTGAAGAGTTAAAGTAGTAGGGGAAATCTCTCCTACATCTAAATGTTTTAAAATTGATAGAGGCATATAAATTGATAGAGTCATATGATTGATACTTGCTCCTAAATCACATAAGGCTTTTTCATAAACTTTTCACCATTTGCACAAGGTACAGTAAAACTACCAGGATCTTTTAACTTTTCATGAAGCTTTTTTTGGATAATAGCGCTACACTCTTCACTAAGTTCAATAGTCTCATGATTTTTTAACCTTCCTTTTCTTTTTAAGTATATATTTCATAAATTTCACCTAACTTGGCATTTGTTCCAAAGCTTCAATGAAAGGAATGTTTATCGTTAACTTTTTAAGGATTTCCAAAAATTTTGTAAATTGTTTGTCTTTATTCTTCTGTTTTATTCTTGAGGAAATGAAGGTAATAGTTTTTCTTGGGGAACTTGTGTTTGTTCATTTTCATTATTGTTACTTTCCATCTCTTCCTTCTCCTTATCAACTTCAATTTCTGTTTGGATTCTTGTTTCAACTTTCTTTGGATTCTTGTTTCAACTTATTTCAACTTATTTTCCACTTTTTAATTGAATTGCTTTAATTTTTTTCTTTATTTTGATCTTTGAGATTAACTACTACTGTACTCGAAAGATTTCCTGAAGATCTATTACTAAGTGCAATAGCAATAAGTCCTAATTTATTTTCAATATTTCTAATAGCAACCCCTTGATTTTATATTTGATTTCCCATATTCAACATTACCTCTTCCATCGTTAACTTCTTTTTCTTAACTTATGGGTTAGGGTTAGAGTTAAATCCAGGAGGATAATAAGATCGATAATTAGGATTTCCTTGATTATTTAAATTTCCTAAGGGTTCATTGAATTGTTATACTTATTCCAACTAACATTAATACGATATTTCCATCTAGAATTGCAATAGTTAGAATAAGGATTGTTATTTCGATTATTAATAACATTCAAAGTTTCATAAGATGATTGAGTATCAATTATCTGCCCTAGTGACAATTCAATTATCTGCCCTAGTGAATTTTTCTCTAATACTGGTGGTATTTTAGAATAGTTCACTCCGATTTGATTAATCTTTTTCGATATAGCAACAATTTGAGATGCTAAAAGAGAAATTGCATCAGATTCATGAATACTAGCTACTCTTAGGATTTACCCATTCAGAGGGCCACCGAAAATTATTAGTAGTCATTTCGTCTATTAAAGGGTATGGTTCATCAAAAGGTTTTGACATTAAAGAACTGTCTGCAACACATCTATAATAGATCTAAGTGATCCTACTAATCCATTGCAAAATGTTTAAGTAATTAACTAATCTGTTAAAGCATGGTGTGGACATTTTCTAACGAGATCCTTAAACCTTTCCCAGGCTTCATATATCGATTCCCCTTCAAACTGACAAAAAGATGTAATATCGTTTCTATGCTTAGTGATTTTTGAGGGTGGACAATATTTAGCCAAGATTTTTTTTATATTTCTCCCTAAGTTTTGATAGATCCAGGTGCTAATGAGTTTAACCAAGCTTTGGCTTTATCCCTTAACGAAAAAGGAAAAATTCTAAGCCTAACAACATCATTAAACACTCCGTCATATTTAAAAGTAGCACAAATCTCAAGAAAACTAGCAAGATGTAAGTTAGGATCTTCAGAGGTGTTCCTCCAAACTAATTATTATCTACCATTTAGATAATAGCAAGTTTAAGCTCAAATGAATTAGCAACAACATCAAGATTTTGAATAGTGTCGGCACTATTTTTGGTTGGAGGAGTTACCCATTGTAAGCTGTCGGTCACCGGAATTGAAATCTCGTCGCCCGCTTCAGAAGGACATTTTAATTTACATATATATAAATATATAAGTTTTAGGAAAATATGAAATCAAACTGACCCCATATTTTTCAACGTTTAAATGGAAGAGCACTATACCTCAAACCCTATATCTTTCCCGAAGGATAAACACAAGACTTGAGGATGAGACTCAATCAAATAAACTAAGAGATATATGACATCCGTTTGGTCTGCAAAACCGTTTTATTTGTCGATAATTTTCCTTATGTAATATTAAGGACTAAATAGGATTTATTTTAAGATGGGTTCAAAAAAGCTTCCTATAAGGGTAAGCCCCCATCGTTAATCACATCTTAAATGACCAATGTAACCTAAGAAAACTCTCGATAAAAATCAAGAAATATTATCTTCAAAGAGGTCGAAGGATAGGAATTTTTAACAAAATCAGATAAATAGGTGTGAAATGAGAATAACTCAAATTTGGAACATTTTATTTTTGTAATCCAAAGGATAAAGAACTAGGGGATGTCAAGATCTGTAGAAAAACCTCGGTGACTTCCCAGTCTATCCTATGGTTTAGCTTTAATTTTGAGAAGAAATTTATTTGAGTGTTTCATTCTGCCAATTTTATTAGTTTAGGGCTTATATTTGTGTTAAACGATCACACAAATAGCTTAGAAGATGTGAGGGTTTAGGTCGTGACAGACGGACGACACCCTCAGAATCCTAAGACGAGTTTGGGCTTATATTGTATAGCGGAGCTAGACAAAGGCCTAAAGATGATTTGAGGATTTATGTTGCACTAGGTAGACAACCTCGAAATCCTATGGCTTTGTTGTTTAATTCTAAGAAAGGATATGCTGTTGTCGTTCCTCTTGCTGTTGAAGATGGTTGTTCTACCCACACTGCTAGCTCCAAGCCCCTCGTCGTAGCGAGTTTGAGTTTTCTTAGGTGTAAGGTCATGATGGTAAATCAGATGTCCCTATGGTTGTAGTTATTTAAATATTATGGGGCATATTAAAGTTGATTAGAACTACACCGATTAGGATATGAAGATTCCCTCTTTCCGGCACCATTATTTTCTATTAGATTCATGTAGTCCAAATGAATTTACTAAACTCAACTTAATGAGTTCAATACTTTCAATTAGATTGTGGGAAGCCTCGTTAGCAGCCGTAAGTTGCCTCTTCTGAGGGATTCCCGATCATCCGATAGAGACGTCTTAATTTAGTTGCAATTATTATTTTGTGATGTTCGTGATTAAATTTTAAGTTATTTTATATTTTGAATGTTGTGGGCAATTATTATTTTGTGATGTTTGTGATTAAATTTTGAGTTATTTTATATTTTGAATGTTGTGGCGGTGAATTTGATTTGGTTGATTTTAGTTTTTGTTTTGGTTTTGCGGCTATCCTAGCAGTTTTGGTTTTCATGCAGGGTGACATCATTGTTTAACATGCAAGCTTTTGTTTTTGTTCATACATGTAGATGAGTAAGTAAAGTAACATACTGAGAAGTAAAGTACGAGAAAATAGAAATGCAGGGAAAATAAATTACAATAAAAGCGTACCTGGATGGTTTTCCCGTCATCTTAAACTGAAACTCAAAATGCATGTGAGAGCATTTATATATCAAAACTATATTATGTAAAGCAGGAAGGTAAGGTTCTGGTGATCTACCAAATCCTAAATCATGTCTTGGTGAACCCTAATTAATTCATTTGAGTATAATTTCATTAAGCAAGACATACTAAGTTTAGTAGACCTCCAAGGTATCTGAAAGGTTGAGAGGAAGAAGCAGGTCCATGCTTCCCTCTCATCGGCTGATGAAGAATCTTCCTGGAAATACCTCTAGCGTTCAATGAACATTAGTGTTTCAATTATCCCTAAGAGTAGGGTGATTATCATTTGTCATTTAATTTGAGAATTATGTGGGTGAAAGCCCTTAAAAGGGTCAAGTTAATGCCATTAAGACACTTAGCCAACTTTAGCTTTAACTTGAGCTAGTAGTGTTTTGAAGGTGTCCAATTTCTAATTACATTCACTTTTGTAATCCTCATTTACCAAAATTTGAATTAGCCTAGGTCACTACTAAGCCCTTAAGACCTTGGTGGATACATTAGTAATTTTTTTGAAAGTAATTAAATTTTAAGTGACAGTAATTCATTCTCAAAACATTTGAATGTCATTTGAACACCAAATATGTGTATTAAATTAGTGAGTTATTAACATCCAAAACCATACCCCTAAGTCTAGGATCATTTAATTTACTAGACTTCCAAATTCTAATGATTTAGGAAATTTAAGGAATTGCAAATTTATCCTTTACTTAAGAAAAGTGAAATTAGTTTCTACCAATTAATTTCTTATTTTTCAATCATCTGAATATGTTAATTAAGATCAAAGTTTGTCCATTTCCCTTTCTTGAATTAAGCCTAAATGTTAATTAGGCCCCTAAGGCTCTATCACTTTATAATTCAGTAAATTTAATTCAAATGATTTTGAAATTTTTATTCCACCTCACTCATGAGTCAATTAAGACGTGAGAGGAGAAAATGTGATTTTTTAGAATTTAATTTAATTTAGATGATTATTGATATGAAAAAATAGGATTTTTCAAAGAAAATTAAATAACTTGACTAAGGCAAAGCCTAATCACTTGAACTTTTTATTGGAGGTAGACTTAGACCAAAGAGCCACTTCGACAAAATTGTATGATTTTTTGAGTTTTATATGAATTATTAGAGTTACTTTAATTTCTGGAGTATTAATTAATTATAAAACATTTCAAATGCTGAAAATCAAGTCTTTCATTTTTATTAAATCTCTCTTTGGTCAAACTACCCAGAAAAAAAAATTTACATTTTCATGATTTTTCTTCGAATTCTTATAATTATTTAAATGAAAAAAATAAGAAAATAACTTTTTTAGCCTTTGGAATTATTTTTAAGGTTTAAAATTCAATGTCTTCATTTAGAAAATTAGAAAAAATATTCTAATTGCTCCTAAATGCTTACAAAACAATTTAGAATATTTTCATGAATTTTATTAATTTTATGATTTTTCTTAATTTTTTATTAGTTAAATACTCAACATATGCTTAAAAAATGGAAATTTTATTTTAATTACAATTTTATTTTTAGAAAATCACTCTAATCACAGAGAACTCTCAAAAAAAATTTTATAAATTTTTTAAGTTATATTTTCATTATTAAAAATCATTTTAGTGTCAAAAATGCCATTTAACTTAGAAGATCAAATTATGTTGCCAAATGAACTCCAAATATTTTGAAATTTTTATGGGGAGTTCTCTGAACTTTCAATTATAGTGAGAATCAAACTCATGTCATTCAGTTGCTTATTTTTTCCAAATTAATTTTCTTTGTATCTTGGGATTTTATGAAAATTCGGTGTGTTCTTAATGACAGCCCATGATAAAATTTTTCCTAGGTACCTACCAAAATTTTCTTAGATTTTTATAAGCAGCACGCTAATTTAAATTATTAATCTATGAAAATAATATAATTAAACTTAAAGCATAAACTTGAAAAATATGGATCTCTGTTTAAGGGTCTTCTCTGACTTTGGAAAAATCAAAGAAGATCCCCCATAACATAGGTATCAGTATGCCAAAATATCAAGCCATAGTGAAATACTTGAATGCATGGAGAATCAAATTACTTAGAAAAATATTTAATTAATTAAAAATAAAATATGCATCAAATAAACTTGAAATCATTTCCACGTTGTTCTCCTCTATTCACTGAGCGCTAGGGTATTTTTCTTTTATTTTTGTGATTTTTCTACACCAAGATATGGAATTTAGAAGTTAAGAATCATTTTGTGAATTATTTAAATCCCTATTTTCTACTTAAACACGCGACACTGCGTCAACCTACGGTGGCTCTGAAGTTCTGCCTGGCGCACTTGGTTGGACGCTGCCATCCACGTAGCTGTTGACTCGGCCCGCACTTTATGTATCAAAGCGCTGTCCGGCTTCATCTCACCTGTCCATCTGATACACGTGCCATCCAATGGCTCTAAGTCTTCATCCCCAACTAGTGTGAGCCCGTAACCATTAACCCTAGAACCTTAAGATCTCCCTCATTTCTCAACTAAAAGACCTCAGGTTTGATCTTATTGACTCGTCTAAGTGAGATGAACATATTCATACAGTAAACATGCCATTAAACTAACCCTAATCACATGGAGAATCAAAATAGGCTCGGGAAGAGGGGAAGTTCAATACCTTTGCTCTGAGAAGGGAAACTTCAATCAGAGGTGCACGACACACTCATGGAGGTCCAAAAAGACTAGGGATTAGGCCTCTGGTCATGGTGAAAGGTCTAGACCCAAATTCGATCAAGGCCAAATTTGGGTGTTGATCAAAGTTTAGTGTAGAGGCTCTCTGTGAGGGGGCTTTGTTGGGGCTACTTCTCCTCTCACTGTGGTGAAGGTGTGGGTGAGTTTAATTGAGATTTGGTGCACTGTGGAGGTGTGGTGGAGAATGTCCTGTCTCCGGTAAGGATTTAAACTTAAAAATTGAGCTCCAATAAAGGAAATGAGTGCAATGAGGCGGTTGGGTTGCACTGAGGAGGTCTCAAAGAGGCTATTGGAGAAATTTGGATGGGTCTCCTTGAGAAAATTTCAGCACCCTTAGGTTGTCTATATAGGTGAGGTTTTATAGCCATGGCCGGTGCGGGGAGCTTAGGGCCTGACCTTGGGTGTAAAATGATGCTTATGTGGAGAGCTGATGAGCCTTCAAGAGCCATTGGGATGAGGTGGCCTTTATGGTTGAAATTTGGTTTGATTTAGGGATGGTGGCCCTCGATTTTGAGGTGCTCCGATGACTAGGTCGGCCGATGATCGCCGATAACTGCTTATATGCAATAGTATAACAATAGTTCTGATTATATTTTTCACTTATATTTTATTATTTTGCAACAAAACTAGGAACTTGATCTTGAATAAAAATAAGAATTTAACTTTTAATTTATTTTGGGATACTACACAAGTATATGTATCGTTATTAAGTAGTATATGACTTTTTGATTAATACCTGAATATCGAACCCACAGGGAAGATATGCAATATGAACTTTTTGGAAAACTTTCTATTTTTAAAAAGAAGAATATTTAAACTAAAGACTTTTTTGCAGTAAAGAAAGTTTAAATATTTTTGGTAATTTTAATATTTTGACAAAAACAAAACAAACTTAAAAAGATAACTTGACTTTTTGTAGAAGAAAAGCACTAAATATGAAAACATCTTTCTCTTTATCATGAATTAGTAATAAGTATAAGAATTATGTTGTGGAAGTATACATATTGTGTTGTACCAAATAGGAGCAATAATATTCCTTACCCTTAATAGAAATGCTATAAAGAACATCAGCTAATTTAAAGTTTGAATAGTTCCGAAGACCAGCTACGTAGAGAAGATATTAGCTCGCACTCTAGAGTTCCCTCGATTTCCTCCACCTGGAAGCTAACATCTTATATCAGAACCTAAAATAATAAACCAAGTTGGGCGCTTTAACCTGTCACTTTAAAGTCCTCTAACTCTCAATGAATATTTCCTATTTATTTGCACTTAATCATATGAACTACATTCTCATTCATACAACCTCATGTGATTCTATCTAATTGTTGACTAAGACAATACAATCCCATTTCTTACATGTTCTCACAATAAATTTTAACATATGGATTGGCCAAATCAAGAAGTAAATGAAGTACATGGATTTAAATCATCACAACTTCTTCCAACATTAAAGATCAATACTTTCCACAACTTCCATCCAACACTTAATTACTTATCATTTTAAAAAGAAAGATAAAGAAAACTACTTAGAATCCATGGAGAAAACAAAACCACACTTTAGTTTAAAAGTAGAAATCATTGTCAAACCAACAATAAGTCTCAATTAAAACAAACAGTAGTATAAAATAAAAGATAAAAACTTATCTCAAGTCCTCCACTAAACTCTTGAAGTTCCTTTGAATCTATTCTCTTTTACAACACTCTCAATATAAAACTAAAATAAAAAAAGGATAACTATGTGGTGCCTGAAAATCTCTCCAACTAACTCCCCAATTTTTGAACTTTCAAAACTTTTCCAGTACTTTCAAGACCTCTTTCAAAGTTCTAATCTTCTTTCTTTTATAATTCTCCAAAAGGTGCCTTAGTATCTCTTCAAAATATGTCTTGATTTGATGATTTCCCTAAGATATGCTTCCTTTCACAATAATTTTCATCCATGGTGATTGTAACAACCTATTAAGCCAATAGATGCCTGAAAAACCTCTTCAAAATTTGCAAAAACTGAATTTACTCGTCCAATAACTGCCACTGGCGCTTAAGCGAGGGGCCTCTGGAGCTCAGGTGTGGCCTTCTCTATTTACTAGGTGCTTAAGCGCCGGATCTGGCGCTTACGCGTCAGTACATATTTTTGCACCAGTCAACTTAACGCCCAAAATCTTATTCTAACATGTCTGGGTTACTAAATAAAGTATAAAAATCATTAATAGCTCATAATAAAATCAAAAATACTACCCCAAATTTCTTGATCAGACTCAAAACAACAATCAAAGAAAAAACACACTGATAACTATGGGTTGCCTCCCACAAAGCGCTTGGTTTTACGTCGTCAGCTGACTTAAAAACTAAATATGTATGATATGTATATGAGTATCTTTAGGAGTTACTAAAATTTAGATTTAGATATATAGTAGTCCAATTTAGAAAAAAACTATTCAGTAAATGAGACCAATTTAAAGGTTAGAAATTTCTAATGATAAGAAAAATGAAAATCTAAGTTCCTATCTAATTCAAAAATATTGCAAGTCTTCCAAATTTAGAATTTAGTTCTTTTATTATCATTTAGTTCTTTTATTATCTCCTATTATCTCCACTTAAACATTTTTATTAAGAATAATTTTACTTACTATATTATATGTGTAAGCTTAAGATTTTCTCAAGTCTTATACTTCAAAAAGATCAAATGTCGAACCAATTTTTGATTAGGCACAATCCTCAAGCTTCTCCTCCCTTATATTTTTTTTCTTTTTCTTTTTCTTTTCTCTTTTTTTTTTCTCTTCTTTTTTTTTCTTTTTCTCATTTTCTTTTTCTCATTTTCTTTTCTTTTCTCTTTAGGCAAGGATTACTATATCTTGATAGATCTTTAATAATTTTAAATTCTACTTTTCATTTCTTAAAGAAAAGTCTTGATACAAAACTTTTTCTTTTAAATATAATGATAGCTTTGAAAATTATTTTTAATAAAAGTAATTTAAGTATTAAGTATTAAAAACTAATCTAAATTTCTAAAATTTTCAAAAATACAATGTTTCTTACTAAAGATAGTTACTTATATTAATCATTTTCTACACTTTTCTACACTAAAAACTTTTAATTCATCATTACTCAAAATTTCAACTAAATTCTTTTACTCATTTTTAAAATCAAATTTTACTTCTCTAATATAACTTCATATACATGATCAATTTTTCTTTTAAAATCAAATTCACTTGTAGTTAATTTGAGAACAAATAAAATTAAATTATTGAATATATATATATTATCTCCCCCAAACTTAAATTTTTATCATATTAAACAATTTAGCTTCAAATATATATAAGCATGAATGAAAGTAAAAATAACATGCTTACAGGAATTTTCATAACCTAATGATACAAGTGTAAAACCAAAAAGAGGAGTAAAATTAATTTTGATCAAATTTTCTAATATTTTCATTTCAATTCAACATGGAGAGATTCAATAGTCTTCTAAATAGTGGGTATAAACATAAAAGAAAACTAACACACTAATTTGACTTCACAATCTCAACATAAACACAAACTCTGAAAAAAATGTCTATACAACATGATAAAAGAAAAATACAGGGTGGCAGTTTCCTAAATTTCAAATTTAAGATTTACGCTAGCAAGATTTTCAACTTTACAAAAGACATAGAATTAAGTTAAGTTCTAAACTAACTAAATAAAAAAACTCACAAAAGTTTATATCCTATAATTTTAAAATAAACTACTAACTAACACAAGCATTACACTACAATTAAAAATAAAAGTCTCACACATCACAATATCTAAACATGTAAACAAACATACATGTCTCAAATACAAAATACGAAAACACATCAAATCACAATTTACAATTCTCACTTAAACGTAAAAGTACAAACCACATCACATAGTTCAAACCAACACAAAGATGTAAATGTAGCAAGCCTAGACCACATAGTTCATATCATATTATAATCATAAAATAAATTTCTCAGTCTACTCTTCATCGTCTGAATCACCGCTATCCCAAACTTTTGCAGGCTCATAATCAGGATATCTAGGATATGGAGGAAATTACACTCCTTGGTTACTCCTAATGAGGCTCTCCAAAGATCAGTGAAATTTCTCTTCATAATCACTTTTTCTCCTATAATACCTATCAGTATGATCTGCAAAATGCTCTAAATTATGTACCCTATCAGCAGTATAGTTAATATTATCCATCTTCCTCTGCAATAATTGATCTTGGGTCTCAGTAGACTCACATCTAGATGTAGAAGCACGTGAGGTACATGGTCTAGATGTAGAATCAACAGAGGTAGAAGCAACAGACGTCACCATTCCATAACTCCTAGAAAATCCTCCTTAAGTCTTCACATTCACCTTAGTGATGGGCTTTAGAGGTAACAACACTTCCTCCCAACTATCATATTTAACTCTAGCATGCTCACAGAAAGAAAAGATCAAGGAGCAAATCCTAGTCCTGCAGTAGTAACGGCAGTGGTAGAACTGATGATAGTCTGACAATTTAAAGCTCCTATGTTGATGAGCTTTCCTTCCTGTATATAATAATTTAACGTCGCTCTCTCTCTGGTCCCTTCACTGAGATGATTTGTTGGTAGCAGACGAGCAGAAATAAAATAGTGTCAGGCCTTTGAAGGTGCACATAACTTTGAAGTTGGGAAGTTGACTCTCCTCTCATTAGTGATCTTCCAAAGTCCTCCCCCAATAGTCAAGTAAGAAATAATCTCATCTAACTCCGCTTCAGTCGGACTATAATTCACATAAAAACGTAATGTATCAGGTGGCAGGTGATAAAATAAGTTAATTACCATTGGTGAATATAGTACAAACTTTCCTCGAACAAACTTTCCTCGACCCATGACTCTATTGGCTTCAGCCTCAGGGAGGTTTGCATAGAACTCTCTAACAACAAAAATAACAACCACAACAGAGAAATTGTATAATCGTTCCCATTATCTGCGAATGATAAAATCCTCTACGTCTCCACCTGGATTCCTAAAACAATGCTTCTGAATCAATTTTTGTGATTGCAATGCATCATTGTACAGATCCTGAGTCTTCAAACTAATAAATTTACTCGAATCGAAAGGGCTCTTTCCTTTGCTCCTCTTTAGTCTTGGTGTCATTCTAAAAATTTTATAAATTCCAAAAATAACTTCAGAAATCAAGTTTAAATTACTAAACTAAACTTCCAAAGTATAATCTACACTTCCCATGCAATTTCCATAGATCGTTTTCTCATTTTTCATCATGAATTGTGAATTTTTGAATTTCTCCAAATGTGCTCAAAATACATGGTGAAAATCCAAAATTTTTGCATAGAAGTAAAGCTCTTACCTTAAGAAATCTTCACTTTAGATGTGCCATAGCCTTCCAAAATTACGATTTTGAGAGGTTGAAGGTGACGTAAGGCGTAAAAATGGTGATTCTTTAGCCAAATTTTCACTTTTAACCTTTTGCGAACCATTTGTTTTTGTGAACCGGTGCTTAAGCGCGGGTAAGTGGCGCTTAGGCTCCTGCCTCTCGGGTTGGGTCACGCTTAAGATCGAGCTGTGGTGCTTAGGCGCCAGTGCATGATTTTTAAAATTTTTAAATTAAAGTAAAATGCACTATTTTCCTAAGTAAACCACCCCTAAATGGTCTCATAGCACTTAAATGACTATTTTCAACTTCTTACAACTCCCCTCTCTCTCAAAATTATCCATAAAAACTATTTTAATTTGAGGTTAAAAATAACACAAATTTTCAGACAAATAAATTTATTTTAACTCACAAACAAGTACAAATACTTTTAAACTCTTAATTCTCACTCCAAATAGGCTTGGATGGGAAAATTTTTCTAAATACAAATACACAATAATCATTACACATAATAAAGTCATTAATACTAAAAACAAGACTTAAACATTAAACAACTTGAAAACAACACTTCTAACACAAAAATTATAACACTAAACTTAATTCCATTCTTCATTCAAAGGAACAAATTCCTGTCTTTCCTTTGTCTCTCCAGGAATATAGAGTTGATAAAACAGACGGTGGTAACAAGCTCTGATACTATCTTCTTCAATTCTTCTTCAATCCACCACTTCTGCTTTATAAATATCGCCTTGTTTGCTTCCTCTATATAACTTATGTGGCTAAATTGCATCTTTGATTTCCATCCAATATGCTCTAGATGTGCATACAACTCAAGTACCGTGGTCTACAATAAAGCCATAATATTCTCTTTTTTGTTGATCTTCTCTGATATGCCTTCAATACTTATGGCTAAGAAAAAATTATACATTTCTTGTGCACTTTTACTGATGAAGCTTTTCCTCATGGTTTCTTCCTTCTTTTTCAAATCCTTCTCCCATGAAGACATTTTCTCTAAATCTCACTTTTTCTTAAGATTTTAGGGCTAGAAATGATCTGGGTGAAATTCCTTCATAGAACCCTTCTACTTATAAACCTAAATTCTTCCAATAACTCCTAGACACGTTAAAAAGTTTCCTTGGCATGTTTTTACAAACTAATTGATGGTTAAACCTTCTAGAATATTAATTAATATTAATTTTGCATTTTGCACATGTGTTTAAATTGCCGCGCTTAAGCGCCAGTGTACATTTTTGCACTAGTCAACTTAACATCCAAATTCTCATTCTAACATGTCTTAGTGACTAAATAAAGTCTTAAAATCTTTACTAAGTCTTAAAATCTTTACTAACACATAATAGTTTCAGAAATACTATGCCAATTTTCTTAATCACACACAAAACAACAATCAAAATAAAAAACTCTGATAAATATGGGTTAAGGTTGCCTCCCACAAAGCATTTGGTTTTACGTCGTCAGCCCGACTTAACCAGTGCTTATTTTGGTTGACCCAAAATCATTCCATCATTAAGTTTATGTCGATCCCCTACAAAATAAGGTTTCAGCCTATATCCGTTAACTTTAAATATTTTCTCAGACTTAGGATCTTTATTATCCATAGTTCCATAAGGATAAACTTTTATCACAACAAATGGGCACATCCACCTAGACTTAAGTTTGCCTAACATTGCATTATATAGAAAAACTCATTGCCCTGACTAAAAATTTTTAGTAAGAATCCTTTGATCATGCAACATCTTAATCTTTTCTTTATAAATATTGGCACTCTCATAAGATTCATTTCTTACCTCTTCAAGCTCATTTAATTACAATATCATTTTCTCGCTAGCATCTTTAGCATCTTTCAATGCTAGCATCTTTCAATATATAATTGAACTCTTTAATCACCCAATATGCTTTATGCTCAAGTTGACTTGGTAAGAGACAAGCTTTCCCAAATATTAGCCTATATGGGGACATTCCTATAGGAGTTCTGTATGCAATCCTATAAGCTCAAAAAGCATAGTCAAGTTTGATTGACCAATCCATTTTTATTGGATTCACTATTTTTTCCATAATTATTTTAATTTCCCCATTGGATAATTCAGCCAAACCACTTTTTTGAGGATGATAAGCAGTATCAATCCTATGATTTATATGATATTTCTTTAATAGCTTCTACATTATGGCATTTCTGAAATGACTTCTCCCATCAGTAATGATAACTCTCGGCATCCTAAATCTACAAAATATATTCATTTTAAAAAATTTTGCAACACTTTGAGCATCACATCATCAAGGTAAAGCAACAACTTCTATCCATTTGGATACATAGTCCACTGCTAACAGAATATATAAATTTCTGAAAGATTGTATAAATGGTCCTAGGAAATCTAAGCCCCAAATATCAAGTATTTTAACTTCTAGCATATAATTGAGGGGCATCACATTTCTTCTAGAAATATGGCCTACTCGTTGACATCTATCACGGGTTTTGATATAAGCTTAACTTCTCTAAAAATTGTAGGCCAATAGAATCCAGATTGTAAAATTTTGTATATTGTTTTATCAACACTAAAATATCCCCCAAAATCAAAATTATGACATTTTTGGATAATTTCATAAGTTTCTTCTAGTGGTACACATCTTCCAATAATTAGATCCTTTCCTTGTTTATAGAAACATGGGCCATCCCAAAAATAATTCTTAGCTTCAGAAATAATTTTTTTCTTTTTTGTTAGTATGTCATTACATAGGGTATAATATCGCTAACAATAAAGTAAACAATGTCGACATACCACGGAACACGCCACTCATTAATAGTGAAAAAAATTTTCATCTGGAAAGTGTTCATTAATCTCTTTTTTAAAAAAGAGTGGTTTTTCTAACTCAAGCCTAGACTAATGATAAGCAATTTAATTTTCAGACCCCTTTCGATCTACTATTTCAAAATCAAATTCTTGGAAAAGAAGAATACATCTTACAAGTCTAGGTTTAACATCCTTCTTTTTCATTAAGTACTTAATATCAGAATGATCTGTATGCACTAAACAATGAGTTCCAATTAAATATGATCTAACTTTATCAAAAGCATATACTATTGCTAATAACTCTTTTTTAGTTTTTGTATAATTGATTTGAGTTTCATTAAGAGTTTTATTAGAATAGTAAATTACTTTAAAAATTTTATCATATCTTTGTCCTAAAATAGCTCCTATAGCATAATCAATGGCGTCACACATTAATTTAAAAAGTTTTTCTTAGTTTGGTGAAACTATAATTAGTGGAGTGATTAATTTTTATTTTAATAAATTTAAAGAATTTAGGCATTCCTTATCAAAATTAAAAATTGCATCTTTCTCCAGTAAATGGCATAAAAGCTTAGCAATCTTTGAATAGTCTTTAATATATTGCCTGTAGAATCCGACATGTCCTAAAAAACTCCTAATTTCCCTTACAATTGTTGGATAAGATAAATTGACAATCTCTTAAATTTTTGTAGGATCTAATTCCATACCATTTTCTGATATTTGTTGACCTAATACAATTCCTCCTGCTACCATAAATTTACATTTTTCCCAATTAAGGACTAAATTTGTTTCTTCACACTACTTAAGAACTGATAAATGTTCTAAACATGATTCAAATGAAGTTCCAAACATTGAAAAATCATCCATGAATACTTCAATCCCTTTTTCAATTAAATCACAAAAAATTGCAACATACATCTTTGAAATGTAGCAGGGGCATTATATAAACCAAAGGTCATCCTTCTAAAAGCAAAAGTGCCATAAGGACTAGTAAAAGTTTTTTTCTCTTGATCCTCAGGAGATATTTGTATTTGGTGATAACCAGTATATCCATCCAGAAAACAAAAATTTTTATGTCTGGCTAATCTATCCAGAATTTGATCTAGAAAGGGTAATGGAAAGTGGTAAGATTTAATTTTTTATAATCAATGCATATTCGCCACCCTGTAACTTGTCAAGTAGGTATTAATTCATTATGTTCATTCACAGTTACAATTACTCCTCCTTTCTTAGGAATGTAATGAACTGTAATAACCCATGCACTATCTGAAACAGAGTAGATAATTCTAGCATTTAACCACTTTAAAATTTCTTTCTTACAACTTCTTTCATAACAGGATTCAGTCTCCTCAGAGGATCAGCCCTGAGTTTGCAGTTCTCTTCCATATTAATTCTATGCATACAAATTGAAGGACTAATTCCATTAATATCAGTAATTGTCTATCCAAAGGCTTTCTTAAAATTTTTTCAAAATTTTCATCAACTTTTCTTCTTCTTCCATCGTTAATTTTGAGGAAATTATAACTGGTAGAGGATCTCCTAAAAAGGTATATTTTAGATGTTCAGGAAGTAACTTCAACTCAAGTTCTGGAATATTTTTCAATTGATGGAAAAAATTATTTATCTTTGTCTATCGTGTCCAAAATTTTTAAACTTTCTCGAACATAGTTTGAATCTTCCTTAAAAAGTTCTTCACTTCAATCAAATTTCACTTCTTGCTCATGTTCCAAATCTTTTTCTTCAGATTTTTCTTCATAAGTTGTTTTCAAATGCATAAGTTGTCAAATGGCATTCACTTAGATATCTTATAACATTCATCCTATAATATTCATCATCCTTACCTTTGGCAGGATGTTTCATTAATCTTGAAATATTAAAAGTAATAGTTTGATCATTGATGCACATTATTAATTCCCTTTTCTGCACATATATCATTACTCTTCCTATGGCTAGGAATGGTCTCCCCAAAATGATAGGTATCTCTTTATCTTCCTCTGTATCTAGCACAATGAAATCAATAGGAAAGATAAATTGATCCACTTTCACTAGAACATCTTCTATAACTCCTATAGGGTATGTTATCAAATGATCTGCTAACTACAGAGTTATAGTAGTAGGGATTATTTCTTCTAATCCCAATCTTTTAAATATTGATAATGTCATAAGGTTAATGCTTACACCTAAATCACTTAAAGCTTTCCCATAAAATCTGTCTCCTATTTCACATGGAATTGTAAACAGGATCTTTAAGCTTTTCAAGAAGCTTTTTCTGAATTATAGCACTGCACTCCTCACTAAGTGCAACAGTCTTACTATCCTCAAACTTCTTTTTCCTATTGAGAATATCCTTCATAAACTTTACATAGCTTGGCATTTGTTCTAAGGCTTCAGCAAATGGAATATTAATTGTAAGCTTCTTAAATATTTCCAAAAATTTTGAAAATTGCTTAGAAATGGAGGTGGTGGTTTTTCTAAATCAATTTTTGGTGAATAAATTGGTCTTTTAGAATCTTTCAGAGCGTTCTCTTTTGATTTTTCAATTTCTTCTCTCTCTACTTCAATTTCTTTTTAAACCCTACCTTCCGACTCTCTTCCGCTTCTAAGTTGAACAACTTTTACTTTTATTCTGGTCTTTTGGATTTGATTCAGTATTACTAGGAACTGTTCCATGGGATCTATTACTTAATGAATTTACTTTTTGCCAAGTTGATGCTCAATATTTCTAATTGTAGCTCCTTGACTTTGTAATTGATTTTCCATTTGTAACACCACTTCTTCTATAGACAAATTCTTCTCCTTAAATTATGTATTATTGTTAAAACCTGGATGATAAGTAGATCTACAGTTATTATTCCCTTGGTTGTTCCAGTTCCCCAATGGGTTCACTTGGTTGTTCCCCCACTACTGACTATTACCACCCGAATTGTTATTCCAGTTAAAGTGGAATGGTTTTTCCAACCTGGGTTATAATAATTTGAATATGGGTTATTTTTCTTATTATTTATGGCATTCAAAGTTTCAAATGATGCTTGAGAATCTATCATTTGGTTTATTGAATTCTCTTCAATCATGAAAATTGGTTGAGAAAAATTCATTCCAAATTGGTCTAACTTCTTTGAAATTGCAGCAACTTGATTCGCTAACATAGTAAATGTATCAGTTTCATGAATATTAGCAACTTTCTTAGGATTCACCCACTCAGAAGGCCATTGAAAATTATTGGTAGCCATTTCTTCAATTAAAGCATAGGCGTCGTGAAATGGTTTTGACATCAATGAACCACCAGCAGCGGGATCGATAATTAATCTAAGAGATCCAACTAATCCATTATAAAAATTTTGAATTATTAACCAATCTTGTATAGCATGGAGTGGACACTTTTTTAAGAGATCTTTAAATCTTTCCCATGCTTCGTAAATAGATTTCCCTTCAAACTGATTAAAAGATGTAACATTATTCATAAGCTTCGCAGTTTTTATGGTGAAAAATATTTAGCAAGGAATTTTTGTGCTAAATCAAACCAAGTTTTGATAGATCCAGGTGCGAACAAATTCAACCACAGCTTAGCTTTAGCCCTCAGTGAGAAAGGAAATAACCTAAGTCTTATGACGTCATCTGATACACCATCATATTTAAATGTAGCGTACAATTCTTGAAAATTGGTAAGATGTAAATTTAGATCTTCACTTGGTGATCCCCAAAACTGATTATTTGATACCATTTGGATAAAAGCAGGTTTAAGATCAAATGAATTATCCATTATAGTAGGTTTTTAAATACTACAATGAAGTTCATCTACAGTAGGGTTGGCATAATCTCTTATAGGTCTAAACTCTTGATGAATTTCAGCATTTTGATCAATTTGGTTTGACATTTCTGTAATTTTTTTGGATTTTTCAAGATTTTTAGTTTTTTTTGGTTTTTTTGATTTTCTAATAGTTCTCTCTAATTCACACTCATAGGGCACTAGTCCTTCAGAACCTGAACTATGCATACACTAACATAAAATAAAATAAAACTAAACACACACAAAATAAAATACAATAACTTAAGGTTTAAATAAGACTTTGTGAAAATAGAAATTTGCTTTTAAATCAATAGATTCTTTATAATTTTAACTTCACTTCCCCGACAAAGACTCCAAAAACTTGGTCCCCGATAACTGCTTATATGCAACAGTACAACAATAATTCTGATTATATTTTTCATTCATATTTTTTTTATTTTACAACAAAATCAAAAACTTGATTCTGAAGAAAAATAAGAATTTAACTTTTAATTTATATCGGGATACTACACAGGTATACGTATCCTTATCAAGTAATATAGGTCTTTTTGATTAAGACCTGAATATCGAACCCACAGGGAAGATATGCAATATGCACTTTTTGGAAAACTTTATATTTTTAAAAAGACAATTATTTAAACTAAAGACATTCTCACAGTAAAGAAAGTTTAAATATTTTTGGTAATTTTAATTTTTACAAAAACAAAACAAACTTAAAAAGATAACTTAAGTTTTTGTAGAAGAAAAACACTAAATATGAAAATATCTTTCTCCTTATCATGAATCAATAATAAGTATATGAATTCTGTTGTGGAATTATACGTATTGTGTTGTGTCAAATAGGAGAAAAAATATTCTTTACCCTTACTAGAGATGCTATAAAAAATATTGACTAATTTAAAGTTTGAATAGTTCTGAAGACCGGTTAGGCATGAAAGATACTAGCTTTCACTCTAGAGTTCCCTCGATTCCCTCTACCTGGGTGATAACATCTTATATTAGAACCTAAAATAATAAACTAAGTTGGGGGCTTTAACTTGTCACTTTAAAGTCCTCTAACTCTACACCCTTCAATGAATATTTCTCTATTTATTTGCACTCAATCATATGAACTACATTCTCATTCATACAACCTCATGTGATTATTTCCAATTCTTAACTGAGACAATACCATCCCAGTTCTCACATGTTCTCACAAAAAATTTTAACATCTCGATTGGCAAAATAAAGAAGTAAATGAAGTACATGGATTTAAACCATCACAACTTCTTCCAATAGTAAAGATCAATACTCTCCACTACTTCCACCCAACACTTAATTACTTATAATTTTAAGAATAAATATTAAGAAAACTACTCAAAATCCATGAAGAATACAAAACCACACTTTAGTTTAAAAGTAGAAATCATTGTCAAACTAAAAACAAGTCTCAATTAAAACCAAAAGTAGTCTAAAAAAGGTCATGCACCAAACTCTTGAAGTTCCTTTGAATCTCTTCTCTTTTAAAACACTCTCAATATAAAACTAAAATAAAATAAGTATAAATATATGGTGTCTGAAAATCTCTCCAACTAACAACCCAATTTTTGAACTTTCAAAACTTTATCAGTACTTTCAGGACCCCTTTTAAGGTCCCATTCCTCTTTCTTTTATAGTTCTCCAAAAAGTTCCTTTGTATCTATTCAAAATGTGTCTTGATTTGATGAATTTCCCCAAGAGATGCATCCTTTCACAATAATTTACCTCCTAGGTGAGCCAGAGGAATCTACCATAATAATAAATTTGGGCTGGTGATGGGTTTTAGCAAAGATATCTTTATCATAAGCAATTTAGGAGACAAATCCCTTGATTTAGGGGACCTTTGGTCCTTCGCTCATCTAGGGTGGGTTATCTGAGTCTAGCTTGGTCACTAGAACCCAAAAGTTGGCTGTAGATGTCTTTTTTTGGTCAATTTAACATGATTTGGTAAATTTTGGTGCATGGGTTCAAGGTGGGTTTAAATGGCCAAAGGTTGGATTTTAGCTAGGCTAGCCTTGACTTCGAGCCCAATTAATTGATCAACATTGTGTAGATGATTGTAATTAAGGTTTTTGGTGAAGGATTGAAATGATTTTGAGTTTAATTGGGGGTTTAATTTGAAGGAATATGGATTTTTGGTCAATTTGAGTATGTTAGGATAGACTTGGGTCTAGATTGGACTAGGATTGGGCTAAGTCCAAATTGATTATTAAGAAAGGTCTATAGGAACATCATGAAGAGTTTTCAACATAAATTGGGTGTCAATTTTGGGGTTAGGGCAATCAATTTGGTGGAATTTGGGAACATAGCCAAATTGGGGGAAACTTGGGAAATTTTTTATTTGGGTTAAAATCGAAAGCAATTGAGGGTTCACCAAGCCCAATTGATGGTTAAGTTTGATGTGTAGGATGAATGTCGGCACTATTTTTGGTGTGGAGTTTG
>NW_018231982.1:0-210 GCF_001263595.1 Phalaenopsis equestris | reverse complement strand
TCTCCCCATCTTTATTTCTCTTTTACTCATACCATGAAGCTCTCACTCACTTCATTGCTCACACTCTCTCCCACCATTCCCCTCTCTTAATCTCTCTCTCACTCACCTCTCTCCTTGTATTTTTTTCTCCCTTCAAACTCATCTTTCTATCTCTATCATTTTTCTTTCTTTCATTGAGAGAGAGGATACCTGAATACATTTTTATATAAT
>NW_018231981.1:0-468 GCF_001263595.1 Phalaenopsis equestris | reverse complement strand
CACCTAAGCACCATAATGCACCCAAGCTTATGCCCAGAGAGCCACCCCCATGGCCATTTTTATTAAAACACACCTCCACAACCATGGGAGGAGTGCTGAAATTTCGTTAGTGAGGCCTCTCCAAACTTCACACAAAGCTTCTCTAAGATCTCCTCAATGCATTCTAATCATTTTCCCTCACCAATTCCCATTGTCGGAGCTCAATTTTGATCTTGGAACCTTGCCGGAAACCAGGACAGAGCCCATTACATCTCCACACTCCACCAAACTCAAAGTAACTCTACCCACACCTTCACAACCAAGAAAGAAGCCAAAGCCTTTACCATAGCTCTACACCAACACTCAAATCCGGCCGTGATCGAATTCATACCTAGGCCTTACGCCAAGACCAAAGACTCAATTTCCAGCCTCATTAGATCATAACGAACGTGCAAAGACCCTCTGATCGAAGCTTCACTTCTTAAAGCA
>NW_018231980.1:0-469 GCF_001263595.1 Phalaenopsis equestris | reverse complement strand
TTCATTTTTTTGGGGAAATTAAAATAAGGAAATTACCCCATGCTTTTATAAGTTAAAAAAAATAAAGTACTGAAGTTAGATCAATTTTTATGTATGTTTTCTAGGGAAGATAGCGTTTGTTGTAACAGAATTAAACTACATCAAGTATGCCTAGCCTAGCCATGTTTGCTGTCATTTCAGAAGTGTCTAAAACCCTTAAAGTCTGATGGGCCATTTTCCTTTTGGTTTATATGTATGTACGTGTATATATATCTACACACACACACACACGTATATACCTAGATACATAAATATATATGTATATACAAACATACATATACCTATGTACATACAAACATATATAAATAGATGCATACATACATGTACCAATATAGATACATACATACATACATATACAGTTTTGTCCTTCCTAAATACCATTTCCTTTTTGAAATACATACATACATATATACTTATACATATATATATA
>NW_018231979.1:0-2001 GCF_001263595.1 Phalaenopsis equestris | reverse complement strand
GATTGATTATGTTTCCTTTTCTAAATCTCATTAAGAAAATTTTGATTATGCGTAGTTTGCTACTAAGCCCTTAAGTTAAGTTTTTTGGGCAAATTTGAAGTAATCAAAATGTTGGGTTAGATGGATTTAATTCTTATTAAAAGATCATTCTTATCATCTAATCTCCAATTAGGGTCTTTAAATGATTAAGTTATCATTTTCCTAGCTCAAGCCCACTACCTTAGGATCGTTCAATTTGATTAACTTCCAAGTCACAATAATTTAGGAAAATTAAAATATTTCCCTTGTTGTAGAAAAAATAATAAATTGGTTTCTACCTCTTAAAATCTTATGTTTCAAATATCCAAGAGAGTTCATAATGATCAATATTACTCATGTACCCTTTAACTTAGCCTAACTTTTGATTAGGCCATCAAAATCCCATAATTACCATTTTGCCCCTAGGGCTATCCACTTCATAATTCCTTAAATTTAACTCAAATGACTTTGAAATTTTCTTGGTACCCCACTCAATGGTATAATAAAATATCAGAGGATAAATTATAATTTTCTAATTTTTATTTGATTTTTAGAGTGAATTTAACTCAAAAATAAGAATTTTCAATGTTAATTCATTTATTTAATCAAAGTAAAGTTTTTGTCCTTAAGAAAATTATTAGAGGTTCACCTAGGTCAGAGGACCACTTAGGCCAAATTTTATAATTTTTTTTTTATTTATTTTAATTACTATAATTATTTGCTTATTTCGGTGATTAGTTATTTTAATTACTATAATTATTTGCTTATTTTAATTACTATAATCATATTTTTCTTTAGTTCCTATATGTTCAGAGAACTCAAATAAATAAATTTTACATTTTTGTGATTTTTATTTTATTTATTGTAATTATTTTAATGCAAAATTAAAGAAAACGCATTTGAGGCATTTAAAAATAAATAACTATATTAAGAAAATTAGGAAAAATATTTTAGGTGGTCCCAAGTAATCAGAGAATAATTTGTGACATTCTAGTGTTTTCTTTGTATCTATGTGATTTTTAATTATTTTTAAATATTTTTAAATTTAAAAATAGCTCCAAAAATGAACTTTTTATTTTAACATCAATTTACTTTTCATGGGTGCCCTTGATCACAAGGATCACTCCAAACCTCTTTTTATATTCTTTTGATTTTTGTTTTAATTTCTATAATAATTTTAAGCAAAAACTCCTATTTATTGAGAAAATTAATTTTTTACATTAAAAATGATGTTAATGGCTTTAAGGTTTTTATAGGAGCCTCATGACGTGGTAAGCCTCAATTTGGCCCAATTTAGTAATTATTTGAATTATTTTGTACTATTCTTAATTTTGATAATTTTCTTAATTTTAAAATAGGAAAATATATCTTAAATTTTTAAAATTTAATATTCTTTTCTAAGTTCCTCTGACCACAATGAACCTACCAACCCCATTTTTATAATTTTTTGACTTTTATTTAATTTTTTATAACTATTTTAAACAAATAGGAGTGATTCACATTGAAAATTAGGGTTTCCAATATTAGAGGTGCTCTCTGACTTTAAAAAAAACCAGAGAACAACTCTAGTCATGTGAGGAATGAACCCTCCAAATTTCATATTTTTGTGATTAATATTTAATTATTTATGATTGAAATAAGTCTAAATGTATTTAATTAATTTAAAAATAAATATAAAGAAACTATTTTTTATTTTTAATTCACATTATTCTCTTTTGTTCACTGAGTACAGGTGTATTTTTATTTTTTTTTTAGGATTTTTCTACACCAAGTTGTGCATTTTTAAAGTTATTTGAATTAATTTAAATAAAAAACCCAAATTTTCTACTTATCCACACGGCGCCGACTCTTCCTAGGCAGCTCTGAAGACTCCGCGTGTCGCGCCTCCATTCGACTCTGCCTTTCGCATCAATGCTAACTCGACAATACGTGCGGTGTGCTTGCCCAATACACCACATCTATTGGGGGTCCATTTGTTGACCT
>NW_018231978.1:0-839 GCF_001263595.1 Phalaenopsis equestris | reverse complement strand
AGTACTACATAAAAGTTATGATCTACTGTGGTACAGATAAGTTTGATTTAAGTCAATACCATAGTAAGCTTTTTAGAAAAATTTTAAGTAACTAAATTAACTCTGTAGGTACAAGATTATCTAGTCATCAAGTTTAAGAGTTATAGTTTTCTATTTATTTCAAGAATGACTATATGTTGTAATATCAAGTCACTTAGAATATTTAAATGATAGAAACTTCATGAGAACGCTACTAGTAAAGATATTATTCCATAAATATAAGTTCAGGAATGTATTTTGTTTTTCCCTTTAGGTAGGTCCAAGTGAAGCCAATTTTTTATTAAGCATCTCCTCAAGCTTCTCCTCACTTATATATTTTTTTCTTTTTCATTTGGATTGCTTACAATCTTATATATATATATATTATTCTTTTCAGGGATTGTTGTCAATCCTTCCTTTTTCTTTTTCAAGTGAAGATTACTATATTTGGATAGCCATTAATAATTTTGAACTTCACTTTTCTTTCCTTAAATTTGACTTTGCCTTATAAGTATTTCATAGCTTTTACATCATTGAGCCCCAATCTTTTCTTCTTAAATAAATTTATAAGATTCTTAGTATTTCAAAATAAAGTTTTCTTTACTTGAAATAGTTAACTATAGTCTTATTCTCTTATACTAAATATCTTAATCAATAAAATTAATTTTCTTACAAAAATATTTCTTTAAATCTACCATAATATTTAAATATCTACAAAATATAGTTATCTGAATTAAATTCACTACAAAAATCATATTAATAATTTTTTAAAATATTTAAATTCAAAACATATAATAGTTAATCTTTTTCTTCTCTCCCCC
>NW_018231977.1:0-594 GCF_001263595.1 Phalaenopsis equestris | reverse complement strand
AATGTTTTAATCACATGAGCATAAATTCTGAAATCTGCATAAGCTCAGATAGAAAGAATTAAAGAGATGATGATGATATTAGCAGTTAATGGAAATTTGACCCTGAAGTCGTATCCTTCAGTGCCCAGCAAATACAACTTCAACGTCAACCCGAAGAACGTCAGAGCGATTTCTCAAAGACAACTTGAACAACATTTATAGAATCAATGTCAAAGCAAATGACAAATACTACAAAAGAAGGTATGAAGTTGCGACCTCTCCAGCTATGGTGTCCTTTGTGTTAACACATCTTTATTGGTACTTGAAAGAATATAATTCTGATATCACCTTAAAGAGTGGGTTATTCTCTAACACTTATATTTAGTCAGTGGACAATACTTCAAGAAGTACTATGCCTCACGATGTTTCAGAGACAAATACTCGTTCTTAGAAGTTCAGATGTTGCACTTGTCTAAAACTAGGTCCAAATCCTACAAAAAATACAACAAATAAATCTCAGCATCAAACAAAATAAAAGTTAACATTAAAAAAAAACATTGCACCTCATAAGTTTTTATAAATCTCTGCACAAAATTCCACAAACTTTCCACTCTT
>NW_018231976.1:0-863 GCF_001263595.1 Phalaenopsis equestris | reverse complement strand
CCACTCCATCTAGCTTCTCTCTCTCTCCTCTCTCTATGTTTACCCTCCTTCCCTCCCTTAATACCACACTCTTCTCTTCACTCTCCTCCCTTTTGTCTCTTCTCTCTTTATTCTCTCTCTCCTCTCCTATACTCTCCCCCTCCCACCCACTCTCTCTTCCCACAACTCCCTATCCCTCTCCCACCCACTCTCTCTTCCGCCCTCTCCCTCTCCCATCCCCTCTCTCTTCCTCCCTCTAGCACTTCTATCCACTTTATTATATCTCCCTCTTCTGCTCTCCCTCCCTTCCTTTCTTCCTCCCTTTCTCTCTCTCACTCAATCTCTTTCCCCTTCTATCCCTCTTTCACCCCTCGCTTTCTGTCTCCCTTTTGTTACTTTATCTTTAACTTTTCTTCTCATTCTCCCACTATCTAACACTCTCATTTATCGCTATCTTCACTCATTTCTCTAGCACTCCCATCAATCTCTATCTCTCTTACCCCTTCTTGCACTCAATCCTTTGGTTTATCTCTCATCTATATGTATCTCTTTTCTTCTCTCTCAACATCTCTTAGCCTCCCCATTTCTCCCTTTCTCTCTTTTCTTATTTTCTCTCTCTCCTTCCCTCTCCTATTCCCTCAATCATGCCTTCCATCTCTCCTTCCATCTTGTCCTCTCTAACTCTCCTTCTCTTTCTCTCTCTCTCTCCTCCTCTCTCTCTCTTTATAGTCTCTCTCATCACCTCTCTCTCTCTTTATATATTCTGCTCACTCTATTTTGAGCTCTCCGTCTTTCTAACACACACTCTCTCTCTTTCTTTCCCTCTATCTGGTTCTCTCTATGGCCCTCCTCTCTATCTCTCTCCCTCTTTTTGTATCTCTCCT
>NW_018231975.1:0-1294 GCF_001263595.1 Phalaenopsis equestris | reverse complement strand
GAAGTTATTATGCATATTTTTAGCTTCAGGTACATGAAATGGACTTATGAAAAAAAGAAGCAAAAATGGACAAAGATAGTGCAATTTTGGACCAAAACGACAAGAAAGAAAATTCTGACTTGGCACATTTAAATATGTCTTTCTGTACTTAATCTCCTTTACACTTTTCGCACATTTTTGAATGAAATTATACTTAAAAGAAAGTTTATTTTCATGCTTATCTTGTAGTTATATCTGTTAGGAGCGAAATGCAACTGAAACGGGACAAAACAAAGCCAAACGGAGCGAAACGGTGGAGCTGCTGCAGGGTGGCACCAAAAGTGTCAAAATCTAGAGACTAGTCGCTAGAGGTGCCAGAGACGGTTATGAGCATATTTTTAGGGGTTTTTGACTATTTTGAGATGTTCTAGAAGGCTCTAAGTGAATCAAATGCCCCATGGAGTGGTTCAATGAATCTAGACACTTGGGAAAGACTCTTGAATGAAGAGATTTGTCTATTGGAAAAAGAGATTTGTATCTTGAAATGAAAAGATGTGTCTTTCTCATAGATGGTGTTAGTGTGTGTGTGTGGGGGTGTGTATGCTAGGAAAAATGAGAGGAATGCTTAGAGATCTTAAAATAAGAGTATAAATGTAGATTTCTACCTTTTATGGAGAGATTTTTGAGGGGATTTTGAGAGAATCTGTAAAGAATTATACTAACATTGCATGGATTAGCGGGAGACTTTGTAGGAGAGATTTTCATCTTTTTTTCAAGAGGAAAAAATTAAGTATTGTGTTCTTCATTATTTTATGATCTTGTAAACACTTTACTAGTGGATTTGCTTTGATGTAATGAAGTTTTCCTTTGTGTTTTCTTCATGCTTTGTGAGTAGTTTTTCTTTCTCTTTCTTCTTGATTGAAAATAGTGGCATGAGAAGATTATGTCGTTATTTTTATTTTATTTTTTTTTGCAATGAGTATGATTTATGTGTAGGATTTTAATAAGATGCATGTTAGTATGCCATTTAATTATAAATGTGATGATTTTTACTTGAACTTAATTTACATTGCAATTTAGGCCTATTATAATGTTAAAATTTGTTGAGAAACATAAGATCCGAAGGGGCTTTGATTTCTACAACAAAGTAAGAATCACATTCAATTTCATGGATGAAAATGTAGTCCATGGGTTTAAGTGCAAATAAATAGAAAAATATATTTTGATGGGCACAAAATTGGAGATTTTAGGGTGACAGACTAAAATCCTCAATTTAGCCAGTTGCTTGGAAACTAAAGCGAGGTTGTTGGCCAGT
>NW_018231974.1:0-4867 GCF_001263595.1 Phalaenopsis equestris | reverse complement strand
TTTTTATTTCATTTTATTGTTTACCTATTTTTTGCCTCCTCATGGGATCGAAACTGAGGTTTTTAAAGAAAATTTTATATTATTTGAAAATATACGTATATTTACGTAGTGGTCATAGTGAGAAAACTATTTCTTTAATCATATTACATTTGTTCTCACTAGTAGCTAAATACAAATTGGGTTAACTTTTTAGCATATTAAGGAGCATAAATATCTCTGTAATTGCGGGTCGGGTCAATTATCAGTAGAGATGTCATTTTTTTATGAGCAATATATGTTGCAGCGTAATCAAGACAACGTGTCAAAGAATAGTTCCAGTTCAGATACAGTGCAGATGAATTTTGATGTGCGGTTTGTTGTGTGTTGTTTTTGTAAATATTTTTCAATATTACAAAAGACACACGACAACACTAATAATAAATATGCAATTTAATCCCAATAAAAATAGCTTCAGTGGAAATAATTTTATCTTTTAAAATCTTTAAACTGTCAAACCCATAATAATAACGCAAGTATACATATCACTCAAGTAATAAATGACTCTAATAGAGTCCTAAGTATCGATTTCATAGGAAGTTGGAAATTCTTACTATAATGTAAAACAAAAAATTCAAACCACAAAATTTAAACATGAAATTTAAATCTAAAGTAATTGAGTGTATGTTATATAAAATGCAGTTTAAAAAACTAAATTAACTAAACTATTTGCTAAACTTCAAAGGTAAACTTATAAACTAAACATAGTTTCTGTGACGAAGGGTTCAAATTTAATAAAACATCATTCACCTTTATAATGAGTATATGAATTGTGAATAAATTAAAATGATATATATATATATATATATATATTTGTATTGTGTCAAATTAGAGCAATCATATTTCTTACCCTCTTTCAAGTGTATAAAGAACAATGACCAATCCATAGTTTGGTCCCTAATTTTGTTGTTAGGTTGGGAGGAAACCGACTCTCACTCCAGAGCTCCCATTTCTCTCTCATTTGAGGTCTAACAATCTTGCATTGTTTCCAATCAACTTGACTAAATAGAGGATTTTAATCTGTCACATTAAAATCTCCAATTTCACGTCTAACAAAGTATATTTTTCTATTTATTTGCACTCAACCCAATGAATTATATTCTCACCTATGGAATTGAATGTGACTCTCACAATATTGTAGAAATCATAGCTCTTTTTGGATAATATATTTCTCAACACATAACATTTTAATTTGTCAAATCAAAAAGTAAATGAAGATCAGATTTCAAATTATCGCAAATAAAATCAATTATTCATAAAACCATATCTCAGAGTAGGGAGAATGATAAAAAAGACTACTCAAAATTCATGAGAAGAAAACAATAAAACACGAACTTCATATATAAAAATAAGTTTACAAAACAAAACAATAAAAGACACAACTTTCTCACACTCATTCCCAAGCAAATCCCTAAAAGTTCTCTTTAAACATTTTCCCTCTTTATAAGCACTCTCAATTATCTATTAGAAATGTAATGAAAAAGAAATCTCTCACTTCCCCTCTCCTCTTACAACCCTAGAAGAAAATCTCCAAGTCTCTCACTCTCTCTCAGACCACCACCAAACTCTCTCTCTCTCCTCTCTCTTTTTCAGCCCTAGACACCTTCTCTATTTAATTAGTAGTTGCCTCCTCTAAAAAAGAATTCAAAATTCCCTCCAAAATTCTCTAAAAAAGTCACACCCTTTGAATCCCAAAAGACATGTCCATTCTTTAAGGAGACATATCCCTTCATTAAAGAGACATCCCTTCATTAAAGAGTCTTCCAAAGTGTTTAGATGCATTGAATATCTCAATGGGGCGCTTGAAATATTTGAAGCCTTCAAAATCCGCTCAAAATTCATTCTGAAACGCCTTAATTCATCAAATATCGTCTCCGACGCTGAGGTAATGATTTGACGCTTCAAGCTCCAAGTTACTTAAGTCCGTGTTATTCTCGGTTCAGGCGCCAGCTCTCTGAAAAACGATGCCTCAGGAACCAGAATCACATAGTTCTCTATTTAGGCTCTAAATTTCCTCATTTTTGCTACTTTTGCTCCAAATGCCTAAAATTGATATACTTGCAATAAAAACATAAAAATACTCTTCTTTAAAGTGCAATATTACAAAAAATAAGCATAAAACGTATGCTTAAAATAACATATTATTTTGGTGTATTAGATTTAGAACAACATTCAACAACAATAAGAGAGCTGAAAGTCTTAATCCAACACATGATTATTATAATATAGATGACTTGCAAAATTATAATCTAACTAGAGATAGACAGAGACACCCCAATATAAGACCTTAGAGCATATTTGGTTATGAAGATTTGGTCTCCTGTGCACTTCTCATCAACAGTGACGATTCAGCTACCTTTGAAAGATCCATCACCAGCCATGAGAAAGAGAAATGGATGTGGGCAATGATTGAGGAGATGAATTTTTTGCAGAAAAATCACACATGAGAGTTAGTTCAGCTCCCCGAGAGAAAGAAGTCTATTGGGTGCAAATGGGTGTACAAAAGCAAAGCGTTTTTCACAACTGTTCAAGGCTCTTTTGGTAGCAAAGGGTTTTTCACAACAGAAAGACACAGATTATGATGAAATCTTTTCTACTGCGGTCGGACATACTTCAATCAGGGCATTGCTTGCATTAGTATATATTTGGGATTTGTATCTGGAGCACACAGATGTTAAAAATGCATTCTTACATGGTGATTTGGAGGAGAAGATTTACATGAAACAGTCAGATTGGTTCACTCAACCCGGACAGAACATATGATTTGCAGGTTAAAAAAGTTGAAACTGTCTCCAAGACAATGATACAAGCGGTTGGACTCCTACATGATTCATATTGGCTATATGCGATGTGAGTATGTTTGTTGTGTCTATGTTAAAAGCCTTGATGATGGTTCTATTATTTTTCTGTTATTGTATGTTGATGGTATACTAATTGCTGCAAATAATATGCATGGTGTTCGTAGTTTGAAAGGTTTATTGAGTTACGAATTTGACATGAAAGACTTGAGTCTTACAAAGAAGATTCTTGGAATGGAGATTCATCGAGATAAATGCTCAAGATGATTATGTTTATCTCAACGTGGCTATGTTGAGAAATTGCTAGACAAGTTTGATTTTTCAGGTATCTGAATGGTACCATGGGACATGAAATTATTTTTGATAGTCAGCTGAATGATTCTTCAGTTGTGGGGTACATGGATTTAAACTATGCAGATGATTTGGATGAAAGAAGGTCTACAACGAGGTATGTGTTTACTTTTGGTGGAGGGCCGATATGTTAGAAATCAACAATTCAGTCTATTGTGACATTATCTACAACTGAAACTGAGTACATGATAGCAGCTAAAGCTGCTAAAGAAGCCTTATGACTTACTAGGCTAGTAAAGGAACTGGGTGTTGAGCAAGGTGAAGTTCAGTTGCATTATGATAGTCAAAGGGATATTTATCTGGCCAAGAATCAGGTGTACCATGCGAGAACTAAACATATTGATGTCAGATATCACAAGATAAGAGAATTGATTGTTTTTGGTGAGGTATTATTGCAAAAAGTTCATACTAATGAGAATGCGACTGATATGTTGACCAAGCCAATCACTATCAACAAATTCTTGATTTGCTTGGACTCGTTGAATTTTCACAATTGTTAGACAAACATGATGCCCAACCCACTTTGGTGCGTAAGAAACTCCATGATGTATTTTCTCCTAAGGGACTGGATATTCACAAAGGTGGAGATTTGTTAGGTATAGCTCATATACTAGAAAAGGGACAAATGTTGGAGCAGAACAGAGCGAGCGAGCGTAACAAAGCTCGCTAGTGGAGTGGAGTGGAGCGGGAGCATTTGTTTAATCAAAGGAGTTTTCGTTATGTGGGTTGGTTTCCCCCACGGTACAATATATGAGTAATTTTGTAATTACATAATGTACGTCATGGTTATATATATGTCTTGTTCCTAGGGATATGGTTAATTGGTTGTACATTTTTTCTGAAATTGAAAGAAAATCGTCGCCCTGCTCCCGAGGACGTAGACATGTTTGTTAAATCTCGTTAAATCTTTATATTTTCTTCTGAATTTGTGTCGATTCTTACGTTTCTTTGTTCTAAAATTCTCAACACTAATTCAGTAGCAAGAAGCAAATGACGAAGGGATAATGCTTGTGCTTGATACGACTAGAGAAAAAAGTTGATTCAGTCCTCCAACAAGAAGAAGTAAAGTGATGGACAACTCAAGTCACAAAATGATCAAATGACCCAAATTCGAACCCATCTGACTAAAATGACATGAGCATCCGAGCTAACCACAATTAGAAAGCTGAGTGAATGCATCAATCTGCCCCTCGATAGAGCTTACCCAAGGAAATAATTTAGTTCCTCGCAATCATTGACTGTCCTGCCAGCACCCCCGAGGTTACTCAACAAGGACTGATAATTGACATCATAATATAGTCTTATATGCATCCTGAAGGGTCCCCTCGTCAATGGATGAGTTATTTATTAAGTTACGATGATTCATCATCTGCTCATTATCCTAGTCTCATCCTACTAACAGATGCCCCTCATATAAAGATAGAGGGTTGAAAGACAAACCAAATATATCATTTGATAAAATCTTATTGATCGAGTCAGTACCGCCAACCTGAAAAGAACCAAGTTCAGTCGGCCGACTACAATAACTCAGCCCGGTCGACAGAACAGACCTTACCAAGTCAAGGTCAAAGAAGATAGTCGACCGAGTCTTAGGGTGACTAACCAATAAACTCGTACAAATAAATTAACTAGAACATATAGTAAATGTCTCATTAAAGTAGGAGCATAAATGTAATATCACA
>NW_018231973.1:0-449 GCF_001263595.1 Phalaenopsis equestris | reverse complement strand
GTGCCATGGGAGTGACTCTCGGTTTTGGGCTTTTCTGGTCACTAGGCTGGCCGACCAGCCATGGGGAGGTGGCTAGGTGCTCAGGGAACTCAGAGGAATCCATCACATCAATTTAATGCAAATGTGCTTGGATTTGTCAAAGATATTTTAAGAATGTGCATTTTTGAAAATAAGATCCATTAATTTTATCCCTTAATTTGGGAGACCGTTGGTCCATGGATTGATTTAGGTGGTTTCATCGTGTTTGGACTGGTCACTAAGTCCAACTAATGGCTGTGGGGGAGTTAATTTGGTGGCCTTAGGGTGGTTAGGCCACATTTAGTGCATGGGTCCAAGTGGGTGCAAATGACCAAAACTTGGGTTTGCATTAGGATAGCCATGTAAATTGGCCCAATTTATTGTTGAATTTGGTGTTATGATCATAAAGAACAACTTTGGTGAAGGATGGA
>NW_018231972.1:0-396 GCF_001263595.1 Phalaenopsis equestris | reverse complement strand
GAAGAAGAAAAGTTGATGAAAATTCTAAAAATTTTTAGAAAGCGTTTGGAAGGACAATTGCTGATATTAAAGAGATGGACAATTCCTGATATTAAAGGAATCAGTCCTTCAATTTGTAAATCTGGAAGTAATCTGGAAGAAAATTGTAAACCCAGGGCTGATCCACAAAGGAGATTAAATCCTGTTATGAAAGAGCTTCTTAAGAAAGAAATTTTAAGGGGTTAGATGCTGGAATTATCTACCCTATTTCAGATATTGCATGCGTTAGTCCAATTCACTTTGTTCCTAAGAAAGGAGGAGTAACTATAATTGTGAATGAGTATAATGAGTTAACATCTGCTAAAAAAGTTACAAGGTGGTCAATATGTATTGATTATAGAAAATTAAATCTTGCCA
>NW_018231971.1:0-6546 GCF_001263595.1 Phalaenopsis equestris | reverse complement strand
ATCACTTGATACATAACCTCATCTGTCAGGTATAGTCGTATAGTTGTTGCCGCTCATTGTTGTAATTCTTCCCAATATTCATACTCCATCACATTTGGTTTTGTTGCCCGCAAAGCTTTCAAGATCCCCTACTGAGCCAACAGATCTTTTACTCTTGTTTGCTACAATCCAAAGTTACCAGTTCCATCGAACTTCACCACCTCGAATTTTTGCACAAGAAGTTGTCATTTGAAATTGATCATACAACAAATTATTCTGCAAATTCCTCTGCAAATCCTTGATTAGAATCTTTTCAAAAAGAAAAAAAGAATGATTGAAAAATTTCCTTAATTAAGTTTTCCAGAAAAACAACAAATTTTTTTTTAAAAGAAAAGATTAAAATATTTCTTTAATTAAACTTCCTTAATTAAGTCCCCATTAATTAAAATATTTCCTTTAATTAATTGAATTTCAAAATCTTTCCTTTTTCCCAGTCTCCAGCAAAGAAAATCTTAATTAAGTTTCCTTAATTAAATATTTTCATTAATTAAATATTTTCTTTCTCTAGAGATTTTCTTCCTCCGCAGCCTCCAGCAGAGCTTCCAATTTCTTCTCAACCGAAGCAAATCGAAGCCCAACAGACAATTCGGGAAATTTAGGCCAGGCAACAGAGATAAATCCAAGGGAATATACCTTCTGATTCCCTTCCTCTCCTCTTTCTCCTTCGTGCAAAAAATTTCCACCGCGCCCTTCGCGCTTCCTTTTCTGGTTCGCGAACTCCTGGATCGGAACTCTCGCAAAGGATTCCCTGTACTCCTCCTGCAAATTTGTCACCAAATATGTCGCCTCCCGCAAAGGATTTTCTTTACGTGAACTCCTGGATCGGAACTCCTGTATCGCGATCCAATCAGCGCAAACTCCTATGCCACATTGTCGTCCTTCCTGCGCCGACTCCTCTGAAGCTTGACTATTCGAACCACTGGAATTTACCGAAACCCTCCTTCGCGAACGATCTGCTTCCCCGATGGACAGTCTTCCCTGCGCCGTCGAAATTTTTCTTTCCTGCCCTCGAACCAGACTCTTATACCACTTGTTGAAAAATTACGGCGAAGAAAAACAGGAATTGACACAAATGCAGAAGAACACAAAGTTTTAATGAGGTTCGACAAAGATACCTACGTCATCGGGAACAGAACGGCGAGTTCATTTCAATATTCAGAGAAGGGATTACAGAAATTAAGAATACCTCTTGGGGTTACTAACATGTCTATCTATAACCCAAGAGTAAACCCTAAGTACAATATGTAATTACAACATTACCCATGTACCGTACCGCGGGGTGTTGCCCTCACACCCCCAACCCACATAACGTAACTTTCCGATTTGGACAAATTCTTGCACTTCACTCCGCTTCATTCCAGCGTCTGCCTCCATGTGATATATGAGTCATAACATAACAAAATCCAATGCTCTTACATACAAAATATAATTGGGGATTTACATACAGACCACTAAATTCCTTAATGATGGAATTTGCATTATTGATGAATGCTTTCTCGTCTTTGATGGAATTCTTTAATGGTATTTAGAGATGCCTCGGGGAATCAATGCTTCCTCCCACCTTATTTATGGTTCAGCTCAGATGGGAAGTCTTTTATCTTTTTATCTTTTTATCGAATGCAGATTGGTTCCGGTATGGATCAATAGTGTGCTATTTTTTTCAATATTATTGGAAAAGTATTTAATTGCATACCAGTCAAGGAGTTTGTATTCACATATTTATCTTCTAAACATTTACTTTCTTACATTGCCATCTGTCACGCTATTAATCTTTAAGGGAATGAAATACTCCTTCTTCATGCATAGGCAAGGTGGCATATGTGTAAAAATACAGTCAAATGTGTTGGTTTCATTTGATGCATGCCATCTCTGGGATGGGGACAAATTGAGAAATATTTATTTGGTTCAGATGCATATAGTGGGAATAGTTTTCACTCTTGAGATGAGTGGTATTGGTGCTGAGGGTACTTAACTTTTAGCAGATCTGGACATTGGATTTGTATTGGCTGGAGAAGAGTGGTTTTGTTCTTCATAGCTATTCTGAAGGATCATTTCGGACTATGTATTTTAATTTAGCTGTGGGCTCCATTGATATAAATTGTAATTATCCTAATGATTTTCAGATTATCAGAATAAGTAGATTATAAATAATCGACAGCTGCCCCAAACAGACCCCCTTAAAGGAGTTAATAAATTGCTTGAGAATAAAGCAAATTAATAAATTAAAATAAATCAAAGAAAAATGATAATAACATGAAATAAAATTTTGTACATTCCAAAAAAATGAGAAGAATTAAATAAAAATAAAATCAAAGTGGAATGTCTTCAAATAATTTTTTAAATGAATTTAAAATATTAAATATAAATTCAATTCATAAAAAAAAATTAAAAGCAACTAAAAACGTCATAAAATTGAAATGAATTAAATCTTGTGATCCCAAATATGCTGCAATTATTTCCTTATGAATTGAAAATGTATATTGATTGGGAAACTTGAATTTCCTTATAATTTAACATTTATTGAAAAGAATAAATACAAAAAATAAAATATAAGTGGAAAAAATTTCATGATAATATCAGTAAAATATTTAATAGATTGTGGTTTAATCAACTTTTAAATTGGATTTTTATAAATTGTGCATAAATGTATAAATGCAATTATTGAATTATTGATAAAATTGAGACATTAAAATAATTAAATGATTAATTGGTAAATTGATCATTTGAAATTCTATAATACATTGATTAGAACATTCCTTTAAAATTTAAGTGAATTTGCTTGATAAATTTGCATGAAATTTTTTTTAAATTGTTAAAACTTGGTAAAATTACAAAAATGCCCTTTGAATTGAAAATGAATGAATGAGAAGTGTAAAATTGAAAAATCTGATTCAAATCAATTTAAAATTCTTTAATAAATCAATTTCAATAATTACAAATCGTAATTCTCTTAACTTTTAATTCATTAAATTTACATTTTACCATAATAATGTCACTGAAAATGGAACTTTTGTAGTTTACGAAGGGATTTAGGGTAGTATTGTCATTTTCATAAGAATTACAAAATTATCCTTATTGCTTTAATAGCTCCAAAATGAACTATATATAACTCAAAATCACCAATACTTAATGTGGAATTACCAAATGAAACATAAAATAACAAAGCGCGATAAATATTTTTTAATTTAAAGCTGATATTAGGGTAGATTTGTAAATTTCTCCGAATTTAGAAAAAACACCCCTAATTACCATTTCACTCGCTTAATGAAAAATATAAAAGTGGGAGAACTAGGGCTGTCAATTTGGCTCGTTGTTCGTGAACAGCTCGTGTTCGGCTAGTTCGTTAAGCCTAACGAGTCGAACACGAACAAATTTTTAAGCTCGAAATGTAAACGAGCCGAACATGAATAAAAGTTTGTTTGCTCATGTTCAGCTCGATTTGGCTCGAAAATAAATAAGTAAATAAAAATAGAAATAATAAATATTCGTGAAATTAAATATTATAAATTTTAATTAATTAATTTTTTTAAAAAGATAAATTGTCATATTTTATAAAATTAAATCCAATAAATAATTATAAATAAAAAAAAAATTAATAATAATATATTACTATTTCTTATATGGACAATGTGGTTAGTGTCTTTTTTTGTATATATTTGATCCAGGTTCGATCCCACACTTTACATTTATTTTTCTCAATTTTAGTTTAACGGGCCAATTTCGAGCCGAACACGAATATTTAAATTGAGCCGAACACGAACACACTGTTCACGAGTCGATTTCGAACACGAGCCGATTTCGAACACGAGCTATTTCGAACGAGCCGAACACGAGCTAAGCCTGAGCTCGCTCAAGCTCGGCTCGTTTACAGCCCTAGGCAGAACACAACAAATTGAATTAAATTATCAAATAGCAGAAGAAGAACTATCATAAATTAATGTCTAACATGAATAAAAGTGGCTTAGTTATAAAAAAGGTATTTACAAATATATCCTTCTTAACAAAAAATTGAGTAACTTTCTCTCTAGAACACCACATTGAACGTAGTTATCATCGATAGGTTAAATGAAGTAAGAGAAACAAACTTTTTTTTAAAAAAAATAATTTCAATTTAATAATTTATCATAATTTTCTAATAACAATTTCTTCAATAAATTCACTAATTCATAAAATATTCAAAATGAGCATAAAATAATTTAAGAAATTTTGAGATTGTTTTGAATTTTATTGTAAACATCTCTAAGAGATTTCAAACATTTTGAAGGTCATTTTAATTTATTATGATTTTTTGAATAAAAATAACATAAAAATTGAAATAATTTTAACAATTCAAATAAAACTAAAAAATTCACAATTTTTTTTACAAAAAAAACTTTTAATTTAATTTGAAACTCAAGAAAAAAATTCATATCATTTTGAAGTCATTTGAATTAAAATAATCAAAGCCTTAAAAATCACAAAAATTATTAACAAGATAATTGATAAAAAATCACTAAATAATCCAAATTTCTTAAAAATTACATGATTTTTTTTATAAGAATGATATTCACTTTTCTAATAATTCATTTGATTTTATAAGCTTTCATAACATTAAATCATGTTATATGTCTTAGAAAGCACATAAATCTATTTAACTCAAAATTTCAATAAAAATTAATAAAAATTTGAAAACTAATAAAAATTCATAAGAATCAGAAAAATAAAAAAAAATAAATAAATAATCTTATCTCAATAAAATTTAAAACCAACTTCAAACTTAGACAATTTGAAGAATAATAATCATTCTCTAGGTCAACAAAGATTTTTTGGATGACACAACTCATGATTGCAGATATGATTCCTCCATAGAGAATAAACTAACTATATATTTTTATTAAGTAGATCCAAAACCATACATGTTGGGAAGACTGAATATGAGATCTTGACCAGTGCCGCATTAAAAATTAATTCAATTGATTTCTTTACCTCTTCTACACTCACCAACTCTATACTTCATAACGCACTCACTTATTGGCAGATTGCTATAGCTAAACCAAATGTTTAGGATGAATAAATAATAATTTTGTGCATTCTCATATAGATAAACCAAATGTTTAGGATGAAAAGATAGTAATTTTGTGCATTCCATTGCTTGCTAGTTTAGGCTACATTTGTTTGCTTTACATGTTTTAGGCTGTTATAGTAAAATTAGGATGTGCTAACTTATTATTATAGGGTTGTTGCAGTAACCTAGGGCTTAGTTGAGCTGGGTTTTTATAGTTTCATATGCTTTTCTTTTTGTTAAGTCTTTTCTCTTATAGAGACAGGATGTCCATCATAGTTAATCAACTATTGACATCCGAATTATCCATAAGAGGATGAACAAAATGAGTATGATAAACTCTTAAAAAATGACATTGATTTTTGAATGTTAATTTTAGACTGACGTGTCTGATGTTGGTCTCAGATTGACACCCTTAGTTTGTCTTTGCTTTGTTATTTTGTTGTGTTCGATAGGTCTGAGTAAAATTTAGGGCATTGTTTGTTTCTTGCCTAGATTTTCTGTAGGCTAGATAAGGACTATAATTTCTACCCAAACCAAAAAAAAATAGAAACATATCTTTTTGAAATAAAATGAAACTCAACCCAAAAAAAAATTGCATTAACCCATTGCATTCATAACTTAGCCAATCATACATTCTAAAAAAAATTAAAAATTAAATAAAATAGAGGAGGAAAAACTTTACAATTTAAGAATATACATGAAAAGATCACCCTAAGCATGTTCATTACATATTGATTCTATTTATTGCCTTCAATCCTTCACTTATAGCTTGGAAATGGGATTTTTACCCATGAGAACCACTACCTTTTTGAGTGAGTTCTGCCTCTACATACTTATTAGCCTTATGAACAAATCTCTCGTACATCATCATCAAGGATGTGCATTCCTATTCATAGCATACAGTTGGTCACTTCACACTAATAGTTAACCTAGATAATAAAATTGGTGTGAGTGTGGTAAGCCTTAAAAGCATTAATTTGAAATTGCAAAAATAAACTCATATTAGTCTTAGCACCTTTTGCATACCATACATACTTAAGCATCTTCATCGTTATGAACAAGCTGTATGACCAACAATTCAGTCTTTGTTTCTGCTTCCCCTCCCTCCCCACTTGCTTTTCTAATGGAGACCTTATTGATGTCCCTCACTTCAGAATTGTTGCCCCTAACATTTTTAGGAGTTAGATGTTTTTTCTCTCTAGACTAAGAGTGGGCTTTATTTTCTGCTTGTTTTTTTTTCTGTTGACCCTTTTGTTCTTTGGACTTATTCTATCTTTTATGTTTCTTTTCTTTTTGTGTGGAGTTGTAATGTGAAAGTTGAACCAATAGGTCTTTTATCTTATTTGGTAGAAGGAGTCCACCTTCCCCACTTTTTTTTGGTACTTCCTATTTTAGTTAAATGCATAGGGAGCCATGAGCTGCTCCTCGCCCCACAAAAAAAAAATAAAAATAAAAAATTATAT
>NW_018231970.1:0-4208 GCF_001263595.1 Phalaenopsis equestris | reverse complement strand
AAAATTAAAACATTACTTTTCAAAATTGAAATATTATTTTTATAAAAATCAAACTTATATGTATATTAATTGAATTTTTAACGGTCGACACACCTATACAAGAATTACTTGATTCACTCGATAATAAGGGTTATCCAAAACAATAAAATATTTGACTGTGGCAAGCTTCAAAATGCTAAAATTTTTAATTACTAAAATATATTCTCATTAGTTTTAAGACATTATGCATAAAACTCATACTCATGCAACTTGATTCATAATCAAGTTGTTCCTAATAAATAAACAATCTACTTATCTTGCACTCATTGAGATCAAACATGCATGGATTTCATTTTTAGAAGGTTTATGACAAGCAAAATTATAAGTTCATTGAATTTTGTTTGTTATCTAATTTTGACTAGGTTTCCTAAACTTTTTTGTTTTAGTGAACTTCACCTTCTCTCTTTCAATTCTGATTTTGCATGTCTAGTTATAAAATAATTCCTCACCTCTTATGCTTTCTTAAGACCATATGTCATGTGATCTAAGTCCTGAATTTCTAACAATATGTCAAGATGAAATATTGACTTAATTTTATTCAAAATTACGAAAGCTGAAAAATAGAATAGATGAGCCAACATTGAGTTTTTTTTTCAGAAACTTTGGCATCTTCTACTTCTCTTCTTCTAAGTTCCACAAATAACTCTTCAACTTTTCAACATCTCCCATTTGGTATTCTTAATAATCAATCATGAAAAAAAACTTAAAAAATTTCTTGAAGACAAAATCATATCCTTAATCGAGAGTTTTCTTAAGTGACTTTTGTTGCTTAAGATGTAATTAACTATAGGGGCTTGCCTTTAAATGCTTAAGATGTAATTAACTATAGGGGCTTACCTTTAAAGAAAGTTTGAAACTTATATTATTCTAAACTCTACCTAATCTTTGGACTAAATAGATGAGAGAGTTGTTGTCTTTAATTATAGACATGCAAAAATTTAAAAATTCTTTTTTTTAAGTAAATGAACCCATTTTTCTATCTCTCAAGATGTTATATTATTTTTTATGTCATATTTGATTAATTAAAAAGCTAAATATTTGAATTTATATGGCTTTTCTAAAAAACCCTATCCAACCGAAAATAAAATTGACAATACATTAATTCAAAGTCAATTATCCCTAGCAAAAAAGAAAAAGAATATGAATAATACTCATAACCTATGACGTGGGATGACAGGGTGCTCGTACCATATATTAAAGTCTTGTAATAACAAGAGGTAAGCATGAGGCCATAATTATTGGTCTATTTTTAATAATTTTGATGGAAATTCAAGAAATCAAACTTTCTTAGAGATTCATGGCTGGTGATCAATCAAATTGCAAGAACAAACAAGGTTTTCAAACCACAACTTCATCAACACTACTAGTACACTATGAGTGTACATGATTAGAAATCAAATGTCTCCTCATACCAAAAACCTCATTGAGGAAATACTATCATAGATGCTTTGGCAATGTTGGCTAAGGAAATAACTTTATTGGAAGAAGAGCTTGTGTTAATCAAAGTTCAGGGTTACTAGGTTCTCTCACCAATTCATATGCAATATGTTTATGGACACAAAATCAAAGGGGAGATTTTCATTACTACAGTCAAAGAATAAATTGATTAGAGGAAACCATTTGTGGATTACTAGTGGGAAGTTGAATTACCTCAAGCTACGTCATTAGCTCACTAAGCAAAGTCCAGAGCTTTATCATATTTAATTAAATGAATTTTAGTTCAACTTTAGGGTTTGATTGAAGTTGGTTACTTTAGATTACAATTTTAGCATGACTAATTTTATTTTTTATTCAATTAAATTTTAGGTTTAGGTTTGAATTAAAGTTGAGCTAAATTTTTGTTTCGTTGGAGTTCAATTCAGTCCAACCATCTAGTGACATTAGCAAGGAAGGGTTCTTAGGTCCATAGGTGGTTAGATATAAGTCAAGGGAAATGTTGACTGAAAAATGAAGTCAACACAACTCTTTTGTAGGAGGAAAAAATCATCATTTACTAGTGCCTACTTGACATTATTCTTTGTGTTTAATCATATTATTTTTTGAGGTATCAATAAATCAGGATGAAGATTGTATGCTACAAATAAGGAGGAGAAGCAAAACACCTTTAAAAGACTATTTGTTTATTAATGGTAATGTGAAGATGCTTGCCCCGGTGGATATGGGGATATAAATATATTTCAACTCCATATAAAAGTTTAGATTTCAGAGAATTGGTGTGGGATAAAGTATTAATGCAAGAAAATTAGGGCTAATTATAAAGAGTCAAGATGAAGAAAACAACATAGAATTTTTATTTTATGTGAACATGTAAAACTTGTGATTAAATATGATTTTATTATGCTATGAAAAATTTATAATATTTAAATTTCATTTTTTGAAAATATAAGTTCTTGATATAAGATTATTAAATGTTTAAAGTTAAATTTCAATACTAAGTCAAGACAATTAAATAAAATATTTTAAAACTATCGTATTATCCAATTGCGAGAAAAAAAAATATATAATTCCATCTTCTTATTTGGTGATCCATACCGAAGAGAGATAGTAGATAATAGTTAATTATAATTACGAAAACATGAGACCGACACCTCTTCCCATTCAATTTTTTTTTGTGAGAATAATGATTTGGTAAAAGGGCTTTCTAATATAAGGCTACCAACACTTTATGTTGGATTTTGAATATTTAATAGAAATAAAAGAGCTTAGTTGTAGAGTTCCTAGAGTGAGGTTTCTTAGTGGCTTTTATTTTCCATGTTACTATAATATGTAGATTCTATAGTTAGTGTGAAATTATTTTGAACATTTCTCTAGAATTATTTCTCCACTTTCTTACATTAACTCTCCTACAAATTTCCATCACTATCCCGCACCTCCAAGCCATTCATGCTCTTCGCAGAAAAAGGGTGAGTGCATGAGTTGGTCATGTTTTAACATAGTTGATGACTTAAAAACATCCAAAACTTCCCATGTGCTCCATTAATAATCATGACATATTCTTTTATCAAATACAATACCTTTAAGGCAGTAATTGTTACTTAGGGTTTTTTGCTTGATCCATCCCACTTCGTGTCGTTAAAAACCTTGGGTAAGTTATAAAAAGCTAGAGACATCAATTAGTTTCATTAAATATTCCTCTGGTCATCAATCAATCTCCTTAGGAAAACTCCATTGAACTAAACTGATATCCAAAATAAGCCTTTTTTGATTAACTGTGAGCTAGTTTTGGCATTAACACCATTTCAACTACCAAACCCCCTTAGAATAAATCTACCAACTCTAGAACCTTATGTGAGACTTATCTCTACAATTTTCATGAGTTTTCCACATAAAATCTTTAGGTCATAACAAATCATAATTGCCAAACTGGTTTTGGGGCTACAATTCTACTCTAGATGGTCGGAAATGTTTCTCAAACGATTTTAGTTTCACTTTTGCATAAATGGTAAGTAGATTTTGTACATTTTACATTATCAAATATTTTTCAAATTAAAATAGAAATATTCTAAAAATAATCAATGATAATGTCAAAACTATAATGATCAACATAATCTGAATGAATAAGAAATTTAAGTATTATGTTAATGCAAAAAAATTAACATGTCTAGTACATAAACAATAATCAATATTTATAAGTTATATAGTTATTTCATACTAATGTATTATATCTGTGATATTTTCAATTTTGCAAGAGAAGATTGTGACATAATTTTTCCTTCTTTTGCAAATATTTAGCTCAATCAGTGCAATCAATTTGTCTTTTATGATATGCCCGTATACTAAGAAATTGAAATTATTCACAAATATATATATATATATATATATATATATATATCCTTATGCTCTGAAAATAAAAATCAGAGTGAATAATCTCCATCATTATCAATGGATTTGCATTCATCAAAACTTTTTTCATTACCATTATTTGACTTTTAATCATGCACTTAAATTTTGTGAACAATAAATGTGATGTCATCTTTTAATGTTTATATGAAAACAATACTCAACTCTAACTAACTTTACATGTCGTGGATTAACCACCTTTTCTTACTTTCATATTTATTAATTATTAATTAATTAATTAATTAATCATTATTATTTTAATTTATTATTATTTTAAAGTTTTTTTTTTTAGGTAAGATTAACAACTTCATTTTGAAATATAAACATTA
>NW_018231969.1:15345-15918 GCF_001263595.1 Phalaenopsis equestris | reverse complement strand
ACGAATTTATCGTAATTTTTGTATTTTTATATTCAGGACCTAAATTTGTAGTCCAGTAAAAATTTGTCCTGTGACAAGTGATCCCATACTTTTCTTCAAAATCACTATTATAATGGTGGACCACCTACGACGTGACAAGTTTTTATTGGACTCGGAACGCAAATTTGTTTTGGATGCAATGTTCTTGTCAACTCTTATTCAATTCTTTTGCTAAGTAAACGGGTTGAACACAAACAACTTCTTTACGCTTGATATATATAAGCAAGTCGAACACGAATAAATATTTACTCATTCGTGTTCGGCTCGTTCGACTCAAAATAATTAAATTATATATTTTTATATTAGTATTTTTTAAAAATTTTAATTTGCTATAAGGCTGCAAAGATTTATAATAAATTAAAATTATTAACTTAAAATAGGATAAAAATATATTAAATTATATTTATATGATGTTTTAATATAAATAATAATATTTAAATCTCGCCCTACAATTAACAACTTACGGCTGCGTGATTTGGGTTGTCAATACGACTCTTTGTTTGCGAACAGCTCGTGTTTGGCTCGCTAAACAGA
>NW_018231969.1:3208-11035 GCF_001263595.1 Phalaenopsis equestris | reverse complement strand
TATATATATATAAATATATATATATATATATAAATTTATAACACGTAGAACATCTTTAAAAAACATTGTTTTTGCCACAATAATTAAGAATTCAATTTTGTAAGAAAATTGTAATTATCTGAAATGAACTTAAAATCTCATCCATATAAAATTTACATTGGGATGCTCACCTTTTTTAAATTACATTAGCCGCACAAATTTCTTATGTATTTACATATGTGGCCCTTGGACTTTTATATTTACATATTGTATGTCAAAAAAATGTTCGCGCTGATTTTGATGAAATCTGACGAAAGAGAAAATCAACTTCAAAGCCGAATAATAGAACACAAGACTCACCGTAGCATGGAGGCCCTAGTATGGCAAGGGACAAATACCCAAAGTAATTGTATTGCCCTCTTATAAGTGTGGGTAATGTTTCACTTTTAAGTTTAGTCATTCCTATCTTCTACAAATAAGAGGACTCTAACATATATTAGAAGTTTTTGGTTCTCCTCTTTTGTAATTAATATTGAGTGAAATAAAAGTGAATGAGAGCCCCGGGAACACGCCTTCTCTATCCGACAGGAGCCACCACCTGAGTTGTTTAGACGACAACTTACCTTATTCAGCTGGCCACCCAATCGAACCCTGATTAAGTCATTAAAAACATGAAGATTTACATACATGCCACTCAATTCTTACTTATTTGCATATATCTCATTGGTCATCCATTGATCGACCGCCTTGTTCCTTTGGTCGGCAACCCATTGGCCGATCACCACGAGCTCATCGTGATCTTCCGAGCTAGAGACACATTTTCCGGTTGCTCGCTTGTTCATACCTCCCCGGGTGTAGTAACTAGATCAGTTGATCGGACATTCCTTTTTATATGTACTATATCGCTTACTTAGATCAATTGGTCGAACATTTGTTTGTCAATATTTATCACTTTTAATAAATTATCCTTTTTTATTATAGATTTATTTATTTTATTTATACTTGTATTAAATGCTCTTGGATTTTAGTTTCAAGGTTACTTACACACCAAAACTTTAATTTTTATATATATGACTCATTTGCTATGCATGGCAACGTCTATTTATATTTTAAGAATTAAAACGGTAATATTTTTTATGTGATATGAAAAAAATTAGGTGATATAAATGTTAAAAGTAAAATTTAGGTATTAGTTATATAAATACAAAAAAAATGAAGTGAAATATGAAAAATCACGAAAAAATATATATATTATTATTATTATTTTTTCGTAGGAAGGAGCATTATTCAGCTCCCTACATGTTAAACATTAAAAGTAGTACAAAAAGTTCCAATGGAGGGGTTCCCTTACAAAAGGAGGGTGACCAATCCTCAAAAAAAGCCTACCTGAGTGTACTACAACTAAATAAAGAGAAAATGGGAGAAACCCCAGAAAACTAAAGCTCTTTCAGTTGAGTAGGCTTGAATCTGAGGTGAGGAGTCTCCAACTTATCACCATGCAGCAGGAGGGCAAGAGGGGTGGGAGGCCTTGTATCAACTGAAATGGAGTTAGCATAAATTCTTTGTCAGGCAAGCCAATTTGCAGGTTGGTTTTCTTCTCTGTAAATGATAGACATGTGAACTGTGAACTTCTTGATATATATATATAACCCATACTTAGATCAATTGTTCAAGCATCTGCTTGTCAGTTGTAAGTTCCCTTTGGTTTGGGATTCGATTCCCCCGAGCGTAGGGTGTGGTACTTGAATTATAGGTGTATGAAGGATAGCCTAGACTCGTATCATAACCTCCGACCATTCCTAAAAGAAAGATATATATGTGTGTGTATATATATATATAACCCGCCTAACTCTCAAAATCTATCAAATCACATCAACAAAATAATTTGCTTCTTCAATGAGGTATGGTTATTTCGGCTAGTTATTGAAGCTAAAAACTCTTTTTGATGACCCGACAAAACTAATGAGATTACAATTGAAAACTTTCTTATGCTCAATATTTAAAAAAAAATCGATAATTACTCCTTATGTGCAGGAATTTAAGACAATTATTTCTTGATATTTGTTTTTTACATTTAATCTAGTTTGAGTCAGCTCCCGGGAATTCAGACCCGAATAAAAAAATTGATTGCAACTTCATAGATGTCTGATTAGTATACCTAAAAAAATCTCTCATCCGGAATGAGCAAACAACCATCACGACTCAACGCCAAACACAAAGAAGCTCATCTCTAAACTCGACATAGAAAAAACTGTTGAGGTGGTTCCCTGTTCAATAGAGAGAAGTTCCATGAAGGGTATGATACAAATCACCCGAGTAGTGAGTCTCGATGGTTACCCCCACAAAGATAGCGACATGACCGACTTAAGACTTGGCAAAAGGTGTGGTCAGATCGAGACAATGATATGATCAAGCAACTAAAACATGGGCATCATAAGGCTTGAGTTGAACAATAAATACAAATAAAAAGCGATCAATGATCTTTCCAAAGATCCGAGCAATCAATCGACACCAACATTCAACACCAAGCAATTATTGCAAACAAAAAGCTAAATTGAAGTAAAATTCTAAAGAAAATGTGAAAAAATACAAAAACTTTCACTCTATTTACGTATTACAAAACATCTTTTTAATAATAAAAATATAGACTAAGTGACAGATGAAGCCAATTGAGCTAACTAAACGTCTCCTCAACTAATTGAAGATCAGCTAGCCACGAGATGTCAAAATCAAATGAGTTTAAATATCATATTATTGTAATTGCCTTTTTTGTATTTTTAATCTTCATTTCTCCAAGAAGTACGAGACTCGTGACTCTTATGTATGTCCAAAAATATCTACACAAATCTTGATGAGATATGATGACAAAAAAGACAGGTAAGTTTGATGCTAAGCAAAAGAAAGTAAGGCTCATCGCAACCTGACAAGCTCAGTCTGGCGACTACGGCTTAGTGACCGCAGCCTAGCAGCCACTATGGCTGGAGACAATTTGGTAGATAAAATATCCAAAGTTACTTGTACTACCCTCTTGTAAGTGAGGGTAAAGTCGTATTTTTATCTTTAATCTCTTATATCTTTTATAAATAAGAGACTATAACATGTATTAGAAGTTGTTGGTTCCCCCATATTATAGTCCAAATATTCAGTGAAACAAATGGGTATGATAACCCCGAGAACACGCTCTTTCGTTCCTATTGGCCATGTTTTGTTGTTCTCTCTTTCTCTCTCCCAGTCAAATATGCACTATTTCTTATGTGTGCTCTACCATACAAGTCTAGATTCAACACATACAAAACACTTTTTAAATGTATAAATAAAAAGGTGTAGCTTACAATTAAAAACAAGCAAAGTGCTACTTTTTATGTGATATTAAAGATTTGCTTCTCATAAAAAAATATGCACTAAGAAAATTAAAAGTGTTCAACAACTGGGAATATCATAATCCAAGATTCAATCATTTCTATATGGGTTTCAATTGTAACAAACTTAAGAATATTATGAGCCACTTATGCAAACCTTAATTTTAGCAGATGTCTCAATTGTAACAAACTTAAGAATATTTCTATCTGGGACTCTAGCACATGTCTCAATGCATTCAATTAAAATTTTTCAAAATTAAACTTTGACTTATGCAAACCTTAATTTTAGTAAATTTATAATCTAGCATCTTAGTAAGTCAAATCAATCATATTAAAAGAAGAGATACTGATTTTCTTGAGCTCACTTAGACTATGATTCTTATCATAGTCATATGTAATTTTTGAAGTTATGCATCTTAAAATTTAATACAAGTGTATAAGATAAATATAATGCATACATTTTAGAATAGTGAATTGGAATATAATGTGCGAGCATTTAAATATATTGCACACATAATGCAGCAAATGTCTAAATATAATGTATGTGTATTAAAACAATACTATTGTTGAATTCTAAATTGTGTTTCTGAAAAACACACTTTGAGAGTTAGAGCTGAGAGGAGAGAAGAAAGACCTGGAGTCAAGAGAGTGAAAAGTTCCTTTATTTATCTCTGACCTTCTACTTATAAGGATTTAAAGTTACAGTTACAAAAAGAATGAATCAATTATAATAACCATCCAAATAATTAAATTTCATTAAATGAGAATAACATTATAATACAAAGAAATACAATGTCTATCGACGGTCAGATGCTGTCATGAAAAACGACGACAAAAAAATGAAAAAATTGGATTGAAAAATTGTAAACCTGAAAATAACACACAGATTTATGTGGTTCGGCTAATTTGCCTACATCCACTGAGCTGCAAAGGATTTTATTAATTTTAGAAATTACACCATCGAGCGCTTCGAAGTTGACACGGAAACTTCCTTTCTCTTTATCTCTTTATTTATCTTAGCTCTCAAGAAGAGTTGGCTCAGCACTTATGACAAAACAAAAAAGACTATTTAAAGAAAACGAGAAAGAGGTAGGTAAGTTACATGTTCTATATATTTAACAATTCTCCCACTTGAAGATTGAGACACCGACTTCATCACCTACAGACTGCATCATCTGCTGGCTATACCGAACTTTTTCTTCAAACATGACATTCTCCACTTTCTTCCACCTCTGCAACTCATGGCTCCTGTCTTCACACTGGAAGACTAATTGAAGTTGAGCACAACTTCAGTTTCTCAAAAGTAACACTCTTAGTTGATATATCTTCGCCAATGTAGCCTTGTGCCTCCAAGCTCTTTTCATCAGCCAGTCATACCTTAGATCTATGACTGATTTAAGCACATGTCTCAGTGTATTTAGTATCCAGTCATCTAAGATTATTTCATCAGTCGTCATACCAAAGGTGGCTGATGGAAAAACCTGTGAATCCAATATCCAATCATAAACAAAACAGTTAACTGTCAGCAATAGTATCATGTATTTCTTTTGTTACTGCATTTGTGCTATCATTCTCTTTCTTTTTAAGATTCCTGCAATTCATTTTTATGTAGTAAATCTTGCCATAATTTCAGCAGATTACCTGCTGACTATACTTTGATTTTAATCTTTCTCTGTTTGAGTTCCTGTCTTGGGATCTCCCACTGGAATCAACAATTAGTGTAGACCTCGAACCTGAGGTCTCGCCAGAATCTTTTCTGTGCATCTCCTCAGTCAAAATCAAATCACAAATATCATCATATTACAGTTTGGATTTACCTACAAAACTACTAACTGTCATCCTCATGACTTCCAAACTATTTGACAATGATGCTAACAATATCAGCGCACATATCTCATCATCAAAATCAATTTCAATAGACAATAATTGATTTATGATAGTATTAAAATCATTCAGATGTAAAACAACATACACACATTCCTTCATCTGCAGGTTGAATAACTTTTTCATCAAGTATACCTTATTATTTACCGATGACTTTTCATACATACCTGATAAAGTCGTCTTTAGTCTTCTCCTTGATGACGTTGTGGGCAACAAATCTTCACAAGGTTAATCGTATAACCCCTATAACCTATCGATCCAACAAATTCCATTCCACCCCGTCCATTTTTTCCAGCTTCTTTCACAGAAACAAAAAAATGAAGTTTCTTCCCAAAGAGGTAGTCTTCTATCTGCATCCTCGAGCAACCAAAATCGTGCCATTAAATTTTTCGATCTCTGATGCCGTCACTTCATCTCTGGCCATCGTTCCTCATCAGATTTGAACCGGGGCTCCGATACCAATTGCTATGAAAAATAACGACAACAAAGTAAAAATACCGGATTGAAAAATTACAAACAAAAAAATAATACACAGATTTATGTGGTTTGGCTAATTTGCCCACGTCTACGGATCTGCAGGGGATTTTATTACTTCGGGAAATTACATCATCGAACGTCTCAACGTTTACAAGAAAACTTCATTTCTCTTTCTCTTAGCTCTCAAGAGGACTTGACTTAGCACTTATGATAGGCCAAAATAGGCTATTTAAGGAAAAAAAGGAGAGAGGTAGGTGAGATGTAGTATGTGAGGTAGGTAAGTTAAAGGCTCCATATATTTAACAAGATGCTTCAGTGTAGTTGGTCATGCCCGTCGATCGAATCGATCGATTTCAACTAGAGGACCAGTTTACCGATCAAAGGAAATTGTTCCATTCCAAATCGAGATCTATCGGTCGATAATCTGTCAGTTGAAAGATTCCGTCGGTCGAAAGCTTTTATCGTTTGATTCCGCTGTAAAGTCAATCGATGTCTTGGCTAGTGAATTTCCTATTATTTAGCCCGGAACTTCAATCGCCTGGGTCTTTATTCTTGGCCTCTCGATTTCTTTGAGATTTGTGTTGACATTTTTGTAGTATACAAATATGCATGTATTAAAATATTTTAAGCATAAATTGCATGTATTTGAAAATATTGTGCATGCATTTTGATACAATGAGGAATATAAGCGTGTGTATTCAAATAAAGCATGCATATTTGAAAATATTGTATGTCGAATTAAATATGATATGTGTTTTTAAATATGATTTATGTTTATTGTGTTGAAGTTGAGTTGTACAAGGTTAAATTATTGAGGGAATTTGTTTGACTGATTTTTTTTATAATAGTTATTTGGGTGAGTCACCACAACACCTAAAAAAATGTTATATTAAAGATCATCAAATTAAGCTTAAAATATCATATAAACAACACATATATATTATAATTCTCATGCGGGCATTCTAAATATTTGGCTCTGTGAACATAATGTATAATAAAAGTATAGGTTGTATCATACAAGATCATAGGGGTTGTAATTTATTGGTATGAGGAAGACACACATAATATATATAAAGACAACGATAATTTTAGATGTATTGGCTAGGATTATGAAGATGTCAACAAGTATACAAGTGTATGCTAGAAATAGACACATACAACTTATTAGCATGCAGACCTAGGGAAGCATATCATATATTGATATTTTGAAGTTGTGTGGCAAGCATGCAGTCATATCAAGAAAGTAAAGACATGCATGAGAATTGAAGGCATGATGGAATAGGGTGATGAAGGAATGCACTTTCCATATATTAATGCAATCATCATTAAAGAGAGAGTGGGAACATGATAAGAGTGATTTATAAGCTGTGTTAACTGTGTTTCCAACATGATAAGAGTGAGCAACCATTGATGTGATTACTGAAAAGAAATATACGAGCTATGATTTGATCATTCATACTCCTAGCTTACCCAACTTCATGCGCACAACAACAAATGGTGATAGGTGCCTTGTTATATGCTTGAAGTTGGGCAACAAAATGGCTTATTGAGGAAGTTGCTCATTGCCATCATCTACATTGCTCACCATTAGCACCATTGCCACTCATTATCATTGTTAGTCATTATTTTTAGCTATTGTTGCCCGTTGCAACCTCTGTGGTCGATCATCAACACTCATCATTGTATCCCCTTTACTCATGTCAAATGTTGCCACCCATTGCCCACTAGTTGTTGCTGTCTATAACAACCCGTAACCACTTCCCTAGACCACTTATTATCACTCAAATATATTCTTGTGATCTTATCCATCATAATAAAAATCACTAAAAATCACAACATTTAAGTTAAAATAAAATAAAGCGCCGCGTACTCATATCAGTTGGTCAGACCTCTGCTTGTCGATTTTCACAAATATAGAATGTGATATTCAAATTCTTAGGCGCATGTGGGTGGAGACTCCTACATTTTAAGAAAAAAAAAATTATATAAAAAAAAAAAGACAAATGAAATTACGCTCAAACTATTTAAGCACCTCACAGCGAGGAACGCGTTGGTGATAATCGCCGCTCACCTCCTCCCCTTCTCCCACCGGCGACCGACACTCATCCCCTCCAAATCCACCTCAAAG
>NW_018231969.1:0-2950 GCF_001263595.1 Phalaenopsis equestris | reverse complement strand
GAAGTGAAGACTTCTGCTGACCCCGCAGAGAAGTCTTCCACTAAGACGGTCTTGCGGGTGAGAAAGGTAGTTAAGAAGAAGATTGTGAAGAAGTTAGTTCCGAAGGTTTCTGTGGCAGCCATGAAATTGGATGCCGTGTCTCCTCAGCAAGACGGCGCTGTGTCGTTGCTGGAGAGCTGTGAGAAAGACGTTAACCCTAATTCTGTCTTGGATAGTGGCACGCAACAGATTGCAGCGGAGGAAGCTTCTAACCCTAATACTTTGCAGCAACCGGAGCCTGTGAAAACTGTACCCGAGGTCGAGAACATTGCGGGGATCAAGGAAGAATGTCGGCAGGTGGATGCCAAAGACGACATTGCGAAGGTTAAGAAAGTAGTGAGGAAGAAAATTGTGAAGAAGTTGGTTCCTAAGGGGTCTTTAACATCGAAGAAAGTGGATGCCGCGCCTTTGCAAGACGGCATAGCGTATTTGGAGAAGAACACAGAGAAGAACCTCAACCTTAATTCTTCTCTGGATGGTTCTTCTCAACCAGTGACAAAGGTGGAGGAAGATAAGAAGCTTGAGTCAGGTAAATCCGAGGTTATTATGAAGATTAAGGAAGAATGTGGACTGATGGAGGAGAAAGACGACAACTTTGAGAGTGGGAAAGATGGTGATAGATTGGAGGCTTCAGAGGTAAAGGATCCGGCGATGATGGGCTTGTCGGAGAGAATGAAGAAGCGGAAAGCAGAGATTTTTATTGGGGGTTTGGATAGGGATGCGAAGGAGGAAGATATAAGGAGTGTTTTTGGAAAGGTGGGGGAAATTTTGGAGCTCCGCATGATGATGGATGGGCAAACGGGGAAGAATAAGGGTTATGCTTTTTTGAGGTATGTGGAACCCAGCCAGGCAAAGAGAGCGGTGGCTGAGTTTTCCAAAGTTGAGGTATGCAGTTTTCTTACTGTTATTTTTTTTGTTAATATCCGCGGTTTGAATGATTTTTTTTTGTGATTCTTTAGAGCCTTATTTTACTCAACGAAGTCCATAAGTTGATTAAGTTTTTTCTCCGAATTAATTAGATTTGTTAAATTTGTAATTCGAAATGGAAATGAAGGATTTTTTAGATCAATAAGTATAATTTACCCTATTTGCTAATCAACCCAATATTAAATGTTGATGTATATTGTGCTAAGTTAAGTATAGTTGTCATGAAATATGGCTTGTTTTGGATGGATATAATGTTGTAAGCTTGTAACTTGCAAAATGAGTACTTGAGCAATTGTTTGGCCATAGTCATAGGAACATGTTATATTCAAGGGGCATTTACATACATAATACTCAATTCTTATGTACTTATGTATCTCACATTTAAACTTTCACATTCACACACATAACATTCAAAATTTAGCACCACATCAAAAACAACACTATTCCCACTTTTTAAGGGTCTATTTGGGGTAGCTGTAGCTTATTAATAAGCTGCTATGCAATAGCTGTGGCAGGAAGCTGTTGTGCAGAAGTTGCTGCGGATAAGTTGACAATCTGTTTGTTTTTTACAGTTTAAAAGCAGTTCTGCTGCAACTGTTTCAGGACAAATGATCATTCTACCCATGTATTGTAATATATGTATTGTAATATTGTTTATAATAGAACTATTCATACTAGCTCATTCCATGCATAAAAGCAAATATCCAGTTTGAATATTACAAAATAAAAATAAATATCTCACAAAACAGTGAGTAACACGACTATCAAAATTAAAAAAAAAGAACTATTAAAATAACAATCAATAACATAATTTGAATGATTTTTTTTGTGATTCTTTAGAGTCAACGAAGTCCATAAGTTGATTAAGTTTTTTCTGCGAATTAATTAGATTTGTTAAATTTGTAATTCGAATGGAAATGAAGGATTTTTGAGATCAATAAGTATAATTTACCCTATTTGCTAATCAACCCAGTATTAAATATTGATGTATGTTGTGCTAACTTAAATATACTTGTCATGAAATAAGGCTTGTTTCGGATGGATATAATGTTGTAAGCTTGTAACTTGCAAAATGAGTAATTGAGCTATTGTTTGGCCATAGTCATAGGAACATGTTATATTCAAGGGGCATTTACATACATAATACTCAATTCTTATGTACTTATGTATCTCACATTTAAACTTTCACATTCACACACATAACATTCAAAATTTAGCACCACATCAAAAACAACACTATTCCCACTTTTAAGGGTCTATTTGGGGTAGCTGCAGCTTATTAATAAGCTGCTATGCAATAGCTGTGGCAGGAAGCTGTTGTGCAGAAGTTGCTGCGGATAAGTTGACAATCTGTTTGTTTTTTACAGTTTAAAAGCAGTTCTGCTGCAACTGTTTCAGGACAAATGATCATTCTACCCATGTATTGTAATATTGTTTATAACAGAACTATTCATACTAGCTCATCCCATGCATAAAACAAATATCCAGTTTGAATATTATAAAATAAAAATAAATATCTCACAAAATAGTGAGTAACACGACTATCAAAATTAAAAAAAAGAACTATTAAAATAACAATCAATAACATAATTTGAATGATTTTTTTTTGTGATTCTTTAGAGCCTTATTTTACTCAACGAAGTCCATAAGTTGGTTAAGTTCTTTCTCTGAATTAATTAGATTTGTTAAATTTGTAATTTGAAATGAAAATGAAGGATTTACAATATTTATTTGATGTAAATAAAATGATTAATGTAATAGTAAAAAAAGTGATTGGTTTAGTTTTGTGTGAATCTGTGGGTGGATGCGGGAAGTTGTATTTCCTATTCCGTGTTATAAATTTGAACATTCGAATGTCATGTGCACTGTCCTTCCAACCGGCTATGACAAAAGCGAAACATATGTTGAAGTTACATACAACAATGCCATTTTGCCTCGGTAACCTACAGCGACCGATGAATGCTATTTTCTCATTATTTGGAAT
>NW_018231968.1:0-245 GCF_001263595.1 Phalaenopsis equestris | reverse complement strand
GCAGAAAGTGATACCAACCAGCGCAGGGTGGCAGGACAAGGCAAAAATGGTGTCGATTGGGTCAGGGCCATGGTTGAGGCAAAAAGTGATGCCGACCGGGTCAGGGTGGCTGGTCGAGGCAAAAGTGGTGTTGACCGGGTCAGGGTGACTGGTGGAGGCAAAAGTGATGCCGATGATATGCAAACGTCAATTCAATGCATAAAATCATGTTAATGATCTCACATAAGACACAATTAGCAATTGGA
>NW_018231967.1:955-1362 GCF_001263595.1 Phalaenopsis equestris | reverse complement strand
AAGAGAAGAATTGAGTTCGACGAGTCTCGGTTCATCAATGTACAAAATTTACTTCCATATTTAAAGGAAAGAAGTGCATACAAGATCGAGTTTTCGAAAGTCTAGGAGGAGAAATCGAACGAGTTATTTCCGAGCGGAGGTGGGAAAACTTTTGTTACACCACCAATAAAGCTGATGCAAATGTTGTGAAGGAGTTCTTCGCCAATGTAATTTATTCTGATGACGGAATTGTTCAAGTGCGTGGATTCCCTGTAGAGTTTACTGTCGCCCGCATCAACACGTTTTATGAAGTCCCAGACTCTTACAGCTGGCAATATGAATCCTTTAGTATAATGGAAGGGCTCCTCAATGATGTGATCAACTTTCTCACTGATGGGAAAGGAACATGGAAGATAAAGCAGCGAGAA
>NW_018231967.1:0-555 GCF_001263595.1 Phalaenopsis equestris | reverse complement strand
ATGACCTTCGACCTTCCACCTTCTAGTTCCCCTACCATCTCTGATTTGATGAATTGACCTTGCTTGCAGTGGAAAAGCATATAATTGATAAGTGAAAGGATTGGATGTTTAGAACGTTGACACGATTATGATAGTGAGTACCTGCAGAGGCATTCAAATTTTGAGGTAGCCTATTATTAAGCTCAACCCCAACACTACAGAGTAGAGCCTGATGTCGTTTTTTGAAATGTCGTTTTTTGAATGCCCCTGATATACTCAGTATCAACCCAATCCACCTGCTGATCAAGGCAATCAAGGCGATGAAGATATAGGTTGTGATTTTGATATTGAATGAAATTGATGTACTTATGTTTGTATTTTTATTTTATGTATTCTTTTTGTAATAGAAATGGATGTTTATGTATTTGGACTTTCATTTTGTGTACTTGGATAATTTTAAATTTTTATAAAGTTAGTGTTATAGTTAAATGTGCATGTGTAGTTCAATAGATATTGAGTAGAATTGTGAATTGTAATGTAGTTTTTGTTTCACATTTTAAAGTTTTAATTGTTTAG
>NW_018231966.1:0-409 GCF_001263595.1 Phalaenopsis equestris | reverse complement strand
CCTCGGGGAGATAATGCTCATGCCGATGCTTTAGCAAAAATCAAAATCTCTAAGGAAATGACGTGTCCCCCGGAGGATTCCATTGAATTCACAGTTCAAGGAAGACAAGTATTGTCTCAGATTGACTTTGAAACTCTACACAAGCTTGGAAAAGAAGAAATAATAAATGCAGTTACAGACATCAACGAAGATTGGCATAAGCCATTAATAGAATATTTGCATTCTAGAATGCTACTACAAGACAAGTCTAAGGCGCACCACATAACAAGAAGTGTTATGTCTTACGCCCTGATGGGAAATGTTCTCTACAAAAAATCATTCGGCCAGATGTGGCTATGATGTTTGAACAGAGTCGAAGCACGGAATATTGTCATAGAGGTACATGCCGGATTGTGTGGCGCTCACCAGT
>NW_018231965.1:0-892 GCF_001263595.1 Phalaenopsis equestris | reverse complement strand
TTCGCGAACAACGAGCTTTTTTGACAGCCCTAGACGTCAGTGTCCCTTGTATACTTTTCACTATATTCATGTCATACAACGCATCACTTCCCACGAATTACTCTAACATTTACACAATGATTTAAAAGATTCATATCATGATTTTTTTAATAAAAATTTATGCTGGTTGTCGACTATTCCAACACAACCCTTGACATTTCACATCCGAAGCTTGGAACCGACAATGACAGCGTTTGTGTGGTATATGTGTAAAATGTAAAATTTAGGTATTAGATACATAAATGCATAAGAATTGAGGTTGTATGTATGCAAATGATCCAAATGGAGATTAATATCAACTAACTCAACACAAAAATCCTTACTGGAACATAGCAGCAGAACTATTTCTTTATGTGCTCTGCTGAAGCTCTAATTTCTTTCTGTGCTTGTTCTTATTATGCTTTTTGTTCAGCCTGAACTGTACCATAATGCTCTTCTCCCATTCTCTTCTATTTTTCTTGTAAATCATCATCGCCGCCCGGGCGTCCTCGATCTGAAAATTGGAAGATTTAGTGTGGGATTTTTGAAAAAAAAAAAATTTACATAAATACCGCACAATTCTTGTTTAATATGTAACATCTAAAGTTTGATATTTGTATTTGTAATGCTGATACGCATGAAAATGTGTGGGATTTATAGCGTTTTTTTGGAGCACATTTTCTGTCCGGATTCCTGACGTAGCTCTACGTGCAGCGGAGGTTATTCCTGAGTTATTTTCTAGTTATTTGCCTATTTCTGGATTATTTTCAATAATCTCAAAATAACCTAAAAATAAAGACCGCAGGTTATTTCTGGATTATTTCGGGAAAATAATCTATAAATAACCTGAAAATAACTTAGGAATAACCTCCGC
>NW_018231964.1:0-370 GCF_001263595.1 Phalaenopsis equestris | reverse complement strand
ATTCTTCTTTATGTGGAAGACATTCTCATCACGGGCAATAATATTAAACTCATTTCTAAGCTGACCGACACTAAGGCTACTCAATTCCAGCTCAAAAATGTTGGCACGGTCGGATGCTTCTTGGGAATTGATCTCTAAAAACCTACAAAATCATTATTTTTTCAGCCAACAAAGGTAGGAACTTCAATTAATTGATTCTGCAGGACAGATGGGATGTCGAACCATCAACACCCCTATGTTCGTGAAGACACATGCTACCGTCCTAGATGCTCCATTTCATAATCCAAAATTGTACTGTCAACTGACAAAGGCACTTCAATATATCACGGTGACACGCCCAGACATTGCATATGTTGTTAATCGTTAATGC
>NW_018231963.1:7087-7732 GCF_001263595.1 Phalaenopsis equestris | reverse complement strand
GTAGCCAAAATGTCTTATTTTTCTTGAAATTATATCAAATGATATGTTAGATCACGAGACCTATGAATGTTTGTGTCATAATTTTTGTCTCCATTTTTTTTAGTAGTACATTTTATGCACCAATTTTCAAAACTCCCATACTCGACATCACTATATAATTCAAATCTCTAACACATTGTTCCTTCTTATTATGGTGAATACTTATCAATTATCTTTGATCGTTATCAAAATTTGTCTTTATTGTCTCTAGATCCTACTTTTGGTTGTGCTTCGATTCAACAATCTTCTCATTTTGTCAATCTTTGTTGCAAGACTAGCTCTTGTCCAAATATTGGTTTTTAGGGTGCCTCCTGATATGTATATGTATGTATGTATATATATGTGTGTTTGTAGATATATATATACAAAAATATATGTATATATACATATATATACATGTATATGTATGTATGTATATATATACATGTATATGTATGTATGTATGTATGTATGTATGTATCTATATATCTATATATATACATGTATATGTATGTATGTATGTATGTATGTATGTATCTATATATCTATATATATACATGTATATGTATGTATGTATGTATGTATGTATATATATATCTATATATGTATATATATACATGTATATAT
>NW_018231963.1:0-4998 GCF_001263595.1 Phalaenopsis equestris | reverse complement strand
TATATTTTTGGTTTTGAACACCTGTTTTGGGGCCGGTTTATGTGCTTCTTGATACTCCTTATTCGAACATATATGAGAGGATATTCTTTCTTTGGTTTGAATACCTATTTTGGGGCTCTGATTTCTGTGCTTCTTACTGCCCCTTATTCGAACATATATGAGAAACTATTTTTTTGGTTTTGAACACCTGTTTTGGGGCTGGTTTTTGTGCTTATTGTTGCCCCTATTCGAATGCATGTTTGGAGATTATTTTTGGTTTGGAATATCAGCTTGGGGCTGCGGTTTTTTGTCCTCTTTGTTGTCCCTTGTTTAAATACATGTTGGAAATCATTTTTAGGGTTTGGGAAATATATATGGGGCTCGGTTTTTAAGCTCCTTGCTTCCCTTTGTACAAATACCTGCTGGAATTCATTTTTATGGTTTGAAAATATATATGGAGCTCGGTATTTATGCTTTTTTCTGACCTCTTATTCGAATACCTGCTGGAAGTCATTCTTTACGGTTTGGAATATATATTTGTGGCTCGGTCTTAGCCCAGTTATGGTTTGAATTATGTTTGGTGATATCTCATTCTTTTCTAGCCACCTGTTGGATTCACTTTTACTCCTTGGCTCTCTTTTCCTTGTGAAGTATATCATATAGTAGTTTTGGATTTTAATCCCTTCTTGGAATTGGCTTCCTGTTTACATAAATTTCATAAGTTTGAACTTGAAAATATGAGAATATAAACATATTTCTCCTTGAAATTTTGATAGAGCATGCAATGATCACATGTACAAGTTTAAAGTTTGAACTTAAAGGTGGAAGGTGAATGTTATAGAAATGCTTAAATGATTACTTCTCTCATTTTCTTGATATGAAACATATAAAATTTTATTGGATGAGCATATGAAATATTGAGGTGGCCTATTAGTTCGAGACGAGGGATAACAGGCAATGATGCAAGAGAACCATTGATCAGCACTTCTTATAGCTGAAAATAAAAATCAATATTCAATTAGTGTGATGCCCTTTCACCCCTAAGTCGTCGACAGCTCTAACCCTTTTTCAAAAGGCTTGAGAATTGGTAATTAGGAAAGAGCAAATACTACAAGTTTTGCACAAATACTACACTTGTAAAAGAGTAGATACTGCAAGTTTTGCACATATACTACACTTGTAAAAGAGCAGATACTACAAGCTTTACACATATACCACACTTGCAAAAGGAATAGATACTACACCCACAAAATGATAAATCTTACACCATAGACACTATACACTGGATTAATATGTATACACTTAATTACACTCATATATACACTCCATATGTCATATAACATATTTCATACACTACAAAAAAAAAAACACGATACACAATAAACACTATACATTATACTCTACACGACAAATACTACATTTGTAACACATCATACACTGTACACTAGACACTCCACATAATAGATATCACAAGAATAGATATTATAGTTCTTCTGAAATTCTAGATATTATGTGTCATTTATCCTAATATCACCTATAGGTACATTACACTCTGATAAGTTCAGATATTATACATCACTTATCCTAGCATCACACATAGGTGCACCACACCCCGGTAAGTTCAGATAATATCTCACATAGGTACTTTGTACCTTTAATAAAATAAGTCCGGATACTATTTAAATTTGCACATCCATTGAACGATGGGATCTAGGGCTGCCTGATTATAGGGGTGATTCGTTGATGACCTCTAGTTGATAATGATAGGTTGACTTCAATATATCAGTTGTCCATGGGATCAAGATAAAATAGAATTAGAGGTCTAGTCTGAGCCTAACCCCAAATTAAAAGTTGATATCCCACTTTAAATTCTCATATGCTTATCAATTAACCTTTCTTTTATAATCTGCAAATATTTGTCTAACTTCTTTATATCATGCAATTGGAATGTGTTTTGTAGCATTTCTAGACTTAATCAGATACATTTAGTTGTTTCAGTTTTGTTTCTACACTGTGTATTTCTTTCTTTACTGCATAGTCTTACCTTTTCTTCATATTTACTTTACTTTCATAGTTTTCCTTCAGTCCTTTTCTGTTACAGTAGTTTACTACACAGTTGTTCCTTTTCTGTACTGCATCGTACTATAAACATTCATCTGTATTCATACTTCTAAATATTGTTTTCCTAGTATATTCATACAATCCCCTAGGATAGACCTTTCGAGGCATGGTTTTCTCTTTTCTTTATCCATTTTCTCGGAACGAGATGATAAAGACATCAAATGATGATTTATCCCCGGGCAGCGATTGAGATGACGACACGATGCAAATGACGATTCATCTGCGTACCACGGTCAAAACAACAACGGAAGACAGAAGGATGAGCTTCAACCAAGCTTCAATAGATTTAAATAATATACTTATAGGGCACTGAGGTTGTTCGTCTGACACGGCGTAAATCTTCACATTATCTTTTAGGACTTTCTACAATTTTTATATCGTACGATATAAGTGCTAAACTTTTTTAGGATTCTGAGATCGTCGTTCAGTACGACATAAATCCTCATATTTTCTCGGGCTATTTGCATAGGACGTGCATCATAGGACGTGCAGATACAAGTCCCAAATACCTAAATAATTTGCAGGACTGAAACATCAAATAATTTCTCTTTCAAATATGTAAAGTCAAACCATTGGTTAGTTTGAGATGACACTGAATCTTATTCGGTATCATCGACATCTCATACTTTTCGCTTCTTTGGACTCCAGAAATAACTGTTCTTATTTGAACCTATCCCACTTGACTTTTCCTATAAAAAATTGTGAAAACCTAAACGTTGAATTCTTGAAGGCGAAACCTCTAATCATTATCGAGAGTTTTCTCAAATGACTCCCGGTCCCGTCATTTGGGATGTAATTAAATATAAAGGCTTGCCTCTATAAGGAATTAAGAACCCAGATTAATCTAAACCCTGTCTAATTTGTGCATTAGATAGGGGAACTTATCGGCTATAAATTTCGCAAACCAAAATAGAGTCATAAGTTTTTAAGTTTAGATAGTTAAGCCTATTAATAAGTGATACGTTCATCATTTGAGATGATATATCATTTATGGTATCGTGCTCAACTATTTAAATTATTATATATATGAGGTCTATTCGGTCTCATCATTTTCTAAATAATAATAAAAAATACCATTTTTATAATATTAAAATTACGTTATATATTATACTAATTTTAAATTTTAAAATCTTATTTTCAAAAAAAAAAAAATAGCCGACAGACGCAAGCTAATCTTCTCTTTTCAAGATGGCCTCAATCTCACACTGAATGAAGAGATGGCTGCTCAGAGTGGCATTATAGACATGGACTTAGACTTTAGTCAAGTCAATGTGGAATATGAAAATCCCTTAATGGACATTGTCAGTCACCGGGAAAAGGAAGGGTTACCATCTCTACTAAAGATGGGAACCAGACAAGGCTCCTCACGGAAGATGAAGAAGATGATCACTCAGCAAAAATATCTAGTTGAAGGAACCTGCGCCTACAATCCCTGATAACTGCTCCAACGGGATATTTAGTGGGTGTTAATGAAGAAAGAGTGCTAGATGCACCGCTTAGAAGAACGCAACATCGTAACGCCAACCGACACAAACATAGAGCCATCGAGAAGAGAGAAGAAAATAGAAAGAAGCATCAGGTTTACTCACCCATATTCCTGAGGGGAAGATTTTTGAGCCAAATATGAGGGAGACCTCTTCTAGCCCACCTGGTACAGAGGATGAGTTAGAGTCAGTCATAGAGTCGATGCAGGCAGATATAACCCATGATTTCAATAAGGGTTGCCCACTATGCAATGTTGAAATCCCCGTAATAGCATCTACTGGAAAAGCATTCGTTGAATGTCCGGGGTGCAAAGTTCTGCGTGTGGATTGCAATAGTTCCTTTCAAGAGCTTACAACCGCCGGTGTGAAAAGTTGGGAGGCATCATATCCAGATGCAGAGTCATATATCCCAAAGCCAAAGCATGCATGGGTTCCTGAAAATGTTGAGACAATAAGACAACCCATACAGTTTGATGATATCCCCATAGCAGAGTTAGAAAGAATGTGCAGGGTTAAGAGAAAAGAATTCAAATTCTATGAAGAAGTTCGAGGTAAGAGGGTCAACATTTTGGAAGGTTTGGCACTATACACTGGAGTTTTCTCAGAAAATGCCCGTGGAAGGTGGGTGCAAATAAATAGGGAAATAAAATTATCGGGCGTAGAATTGGAGATTTTAGAGTGCAGACTAAAATCTCCAATTTAGTCCTATGGTTTGGGTGCTGAAGTGTAGATGTTAGCCCTCAAGCGAGGGGAACGTGGGAGCTCTAAAGTGAGAGCCGGTATCATCCCAGCCTAGTCGCAGATTCAGTAAAGAAGCGTAGGATTAGTCAATGTTCTTTATGCCTGGACCAAAGGATAAAGAATAAGTATACTCCTATTTGACACAATATAAATTGAACTAATTCACTTTATCCATTCACTATAATTTTTTGAAAAGGAGAAAGATGTTTTCTTATATATTGAATATCACAATTAGGCCCTCCTTAGTATCATTAGTTATTTAATAGTTATTAAATTTACCTATTTATTTCAATTGCCAATTAGTGACAGATAAGCAAATTGAACTTCATTGTTGTAATTAAAGTATTGCTTTTCTAAAATCTTAGTTCGCAGTTCTAAACCACTCCATATGGGATCGATATCTAAGACTCCATTAAAGCCTTATAGTACTTGAGCGATACATATACTTGCGTTAATAATTGTGACTTTACAATTATTGAATATTTATTACATCCATATTTATCTTGTATTTTTAAGCATATATAAAGTTGCGGTCAAGTTTTTGGCGCCGTTGTCGGGGAGTGAGTGATTGAGTGAGTGAGTCAAATCACGATTAAAATAACAGACAAATTGAGATCATTAGAAAATTTTTACTTGAGCTGCAACTTATTTTTATATTTAGTTAATTATATTA
>NW_018231962.1:1700-3177 GCF_001263595.1 Phalaenopsis equestris | reverse complement strand
AGATAAATTGAGAAAGATTGGAGTAAGAGTGGAAGAGATGGAGAGAAAAAGATAGCTAGATGTAGATGAGAGAGAGAGGAGCAAGAGTGAGAGAAATAAAAAGGGAGTGAAGGAGACAGAGGGAAAAAAAACATGAGAAGATAGTAAGAGAAAGGCAGAGAAGGAGGGAGAGTGAGAGAAGAAGAGCAAGGGAAAAGAGATAGAGGAAAAGGACAAGAATGAGACTTAGAGAGTTGGAGGAGAGAGGGAGGGCGAGAAAGACGGAGAGAGAATAAATAAGGAAAAGGAAGGATGGGGGAGTGGCAAAGAGTGCAAAATTGAGAGGGAAAAGGGGTTATGGAGAGTGGGAGTGAAAGATCGAGAAAGAGAGTGAGAGTTATTGAGAGAGAAAAAGGAGCGAAGAAGAGAGACGAAGAGAGAGTGTAAGCATAAAAAGGAGAGAGAAGAGTAAACAAGAGAAGAGAGAGGGAAAAAGAGAAAGGGAGGAAGAGAGAGATAGAGAGAAAAAGGGAGGGAAATATATAAAATAGAGAGAAGATGGTGGGCCGACTAGGGATGGAGAGAAAAAAAGTAAAAGAGCACTAAGATAGGGATGAGAAGAGAAAGTGAGGAGAGAGGGAGGGATGAGAGAGAAAGTGAGAGAATGGAGAGGGAGGGTGAGATAGATAGAGAATGTGTCAGAGGGAGAGAGAGAGAGGAGAGAAAAAGAAATAAAGAAAGATTGCAGAGAGGTTGAAAGAGAAAGGAAAGCTTGAAGGGAGAACGAGGGAGAGTAGAGAGAAAGAGAGATCAAGAGAGAGGGGGAGGTGATTTAGAGAGTGAGAAGAGAGAGACTGTGTGAGAGTAAGAGTGAAGAGTAAGTGAGGGTGAGAGGGAAGAGGATATTAGGGATATGGGGGAAGAAGGCAAGAGGAGAGATACAAAAGAGAGAGAGAGAGAGAGGGAGGGACATAGAGAATCAGATAGAGTGAAATAAAGAGAGAGTGTGTGTGTGTTATAAAGAGGGAGAGCTCAAAATAGAGTGAGGGAAAGGATAGATTAAAATGAGAGAATATATAAAGAGAGAGTGAGAGAGATGAAAGGAGAGAGGTGATGACAGAGAGGGGGAGAGAGAGAGCAAGAAAGAGAAGGAGAGTTAAAGAGGACAAAATGGAAGGAGAGATATGAAGGGAGTGAAGGAAAGATGGAAGGCATAATTGAAGGAATAGGAGAGAGAAGGAAAGAGAGTGAATATAAGAAAAGAGAGAAATGGAGAAATGGGGAGGCTAAGAGATGGTTAGAGAGACGAACGGATCAAGAGCAAGATAGTGATTGATGGGAGTTCTAGAGAAATTAGTAAAGATAGCGACAAACGAGAGTGTGTGATAGCGAGGGAGAGAGAAGAAAAGTTAAAGATAAAGTGAGATAAAGTGGATAGAAAGTGAGGGGTGAAAGAGGGATAGAAGGGGAAAGAGATTGAGTGAGAGAGAGAAAGGGA
>NW_018231962.1:0-1680 GCF_001263595.1 Phalaenopsis equestris | reverse complement strand
GAGGGAGAAAGGGAAGGGAGGGAGAGATAATGACTTCCTACTTCCTCATTTTCACCTCCTTGTCTCTCTCTCTTACTCTTTCTTACTATTCTCTATCTTACCCCCTCACTCCAACTCGCTCTCTCTCACTTCAAACATCACTCACAATCACTTTCTTGCTCTCTCTCCATCTTACTATCTCTCTCTCTCGCTCACTCGCTATTCTCTATATCTTTATCTCACTATCTTTCTCCCTCTTCATCTCATTATCTCTCTTACTTTCTCTTCCTGCTTCACCAAATTTCTCCGCTCCTCTTTCTCTCTCCTCTCCCCCACCTCTCTATTACACTCTTACCCTTTCACTCACACTTACTTTATCTCTTGCTCTTGCTCTCTCTTCTCTCTAGTTCACACTCATGCTCTTCTTTCTCTCTCCCTCTCTGTGTCATCCTCTCAGACAATTTATCTCTCCCCTGCTTTTTCTACCCTCCACTCTCTACCTTTATCCTATCCCTCTCTCTTCCTTGCTCTCTCTCCATTTCTTATTCCCTCTCTTTCTCAGAGGTTCTATCTTGCTCTCTCACTCTCTCATTCTCTCTTTATCTTTCTCGCTCTCTCTTTTTTATTTTGCCTGTCTCATTTGCTTAGATTATTCTACTCTCTCTTCTCCCTCATACTTTTTTATCTTTATCTTCTCCCTCCCTCTACATACCTTACCATCTCTCTCTTTCCATCTTTTTTACTATCTCATCCTCTCTTTAAATAAATTTCTCTTTTTATTTATCTACCGCTCTTTCTACTCTTACTCTCCTCTCTTCTCTCACACACGCTCTCTCAAACTCTTATCTCTCTACTTCCTCTTTCTCTCTCTTTATCCATCTCTCCTTCTCCCTCACTTCCTCTCTCTTTATCCATCTCTCCTCCGACAATCTCTCTCTTTCTCTTTCCCGCTTTCTCTCCCGCTTTCTCTCTTGAACTCCCTCTTTCTCCCTCCCTCCCTCTCTCTCATTTGCTTGCCCTCTATCTCACTATCTCCCTTTCTCTCACCTTTCTCTCACCTTTTTCACACCATCTTCTCTATGTTCTTTTATCTCTTTCATTCTCTCTAACACTCTTACTCTTCTCTTTTGCTCTCTCCCACTCTATTGCACTCACCCTCATTCTCTCTCTTTCTCTTTGTGTCTCTCTCCCACTTTTTTATCACTCCCTCTCTCTCCCTGACATCCTCCCTTCATCTCCATCTCTTCTTAGGCCTCCTTTTTTCTCTCTCCTCCATCTCTTTTCCTTTATCTCAATCTCTACCAATTTCTCTCTCTCTATCTCCTAGGATCTTGCTCGATGACTCTCCCACCCTATTTCTTCCTCTTTTTCTATACTCTTACTCTATCTACCTCTTTCTTTTTCTCACACTTTCTCTCATCTCCCTCCCTCTCCACCCCCTCTCTATATCACTATCTCACACTCTCTCCCTCAATCTCCTCTCTCTTAAATCTCTCTATCATGTTTCTTTCTCTATCACTTTCTATCACTCTCTCCCTCTCTCACCCTACCTCCTTCTCTTCCTCTACCTCTCTTGCTCTCATTTCTCTCTCTTTTTTTCTTATGCTCTTTCTCTCGTTTCTTATAACTCTTGCACTGACGAGCTCTTTATCCCCCTTATCCCCCGCTTTCTCAACTCTCCATCTCTCCCTCTGTCTTTCC
>NW_018231961.1:0-3196 GCF_001263595.1 Phalaenopsis equestris | reverse complement strand
GAGTTGAAAGTGATTTGTCAGCTTGATATTGACCTGAACTTGACCTGCTAACTTAAAACTAAATCAAGTATGACCCGTAATTGACCTAAATTGTTATTAGGCATGCGTTAATGAGCAATGCGGGTTGAGTGGATGGTGGATTGGGTTCGGATTAGAATTTTTTATTCATTTAATGCTCAGATTTGTTTGAGATCAAGTAATTTTGAGTTGTATCAATTTAAATCAAATATGAACCTAATTTGTGTACCTAGTTTTGGCATATGTACTCATGAGCTAGCTTGAGCTTGGCTTGATAGATTACTCTCATGAACTAAGATGCTAAGCTTGTGCTAACCCCAATTTGACTCATTAGTTTGCGGGATAGTTCGTTTAAAAAATATTAATAGAAATCATACTCACACTATACTAAACTTTAATACATTAAGTATAAAGTCTTAAAATATTTAAAATTTATATATTGCTTTTGACTATCAGTTGATTCTTTATTAGTTTTCTTATAGTTTCTCATTCTTTCTATTATTTTATTATAACAATTGTTTGAATGATAATTATTTCAGGACATTTACATATCATCAGTACAATTCTTATGAATTTACATATCTAGTACACAAACTATAATATGTACATGCACAAATCTTTAATATCTCATAGAAAATACCACAATCACTTACTTTTATAAGTTAAATATATATTTTTGTGCGTAGATTTATCATTACAAAATGTTATAAATGTAAATATAAATTTAAGGTCATGGAGATGTAAAGATCAAAGAGTCATGTGTTATGTATTTAAATTTCCCATTATTTTTCTTTGGGGCATTTACATATCTCACGCCTTAACTTCCATATTATGCATATATAATGCTAAACTCTTTAATATCACATAAAAAATAGCACTACTATTATTTTTCAAATATGAAATACGCATTTAACCAAAGTGTTATATATGTAAATATAAAAGTTTAGGTTTGAGATATGTAAATACATAAGAATTTTATGCTAAGTATGTAAATTATCCTTTTATACTTTGATAACAAAGGCGCCAGCTCATGAGCCAACTAAAATTTGTATAATTAAACTCATGCTTAAGTTAAATTTTGATTAGTTAATAAAGCTTAAGCTTAACTTAGGAGTAACTCAAGCAAAGTTCAGTCCAAGATGAGTAAGGGCTCCAAATGCCAAGTTTTTACGTGTGGGTTCTTTATCTCCTAGGCAATTAGGTTGGGTCTGCTTTTTTCGGTGTTTGGGTAAGCTTTGGTTAGTCTCGGTGTGTTATGCTTAGTCCTAATGATTTTGGGAGGCCAATTAAGTGGTCAATATGCTACTTGGTGTAATTAAGCTTGGTTGGGATTGGGCGAGGTTTTGGTTGGCTTAGGCATGATTGGGTTAGCTTATGTTGGGTTTCTTTGACTCCTTAGTGCACTGCTAGTCAAATAAAAATGAACATAATTTTTAATTAGCCACAGTTAGTACAAATTACTCAATTGGGTCACACTTAGAAAAATGCGCTAGGAAGGGTTAAGTTTGAGTTTAGTTTAGGTTAGGGTCAATTAGAGTATTTGTTTTATTCAATTATGTTCACTGCAAGTTTTCGTTGGCTTTAATGCTCTTAAGTAGAGCTATTTGGCCTAATGGGTTGTGTCCTAATTAGGTCACTTAAAGCTTAGGTAGACTAGTGTTGACTTAGTTTGGCTTTAAGATGGGTTTGGCATCCTTTTAATTTCCCTAAGATAGTAGTTTACTAAACCTGGTTTAGGTTGACCTATTTTGGCCAAGTTTGATAAGATTTAACTTGGTGGGGCATTGGCCCACAGTAAGCTTAGGTCAACAAAGTTGGCCGAGTTGATTTCTTGGATTTTTTGTGTTTGATTTGGCTATCATAGATTGGTCAAAAACATATAAGAACTCCTAAAATTCCATCTTAGCCTACCAGTTTAGTGCATCATCAGCTTATGGTTTCCAAAACTAAATGGTGAAGTGGTGTGATTTTTTTTTTCTTAGTGCCATTTATGAGTTCTAATGTAAATATTCTCATCGATTTGTTTTACTGTAATTTGAATGTTTCTTTGGCACATCTATCTATCTATCTATCTATCTATCTATCTATCTATCTATCTATCTATCTATAGTTTTATGTAGGGTTGTAACTTGTAACTGCATCAACACACTATGAATAAGTTGGACTCATTTCAATTAATACTTTATCAAATTTGTTGGCAAATAATTAAATTTAACTTTTTAAAAAAATTGAAGGGTAAATGAATCAAATTTAAATGCAATATAACTTATTTATTTAGGTTCATAAATAAAAAGTTTGTTGTTAAAAATTTAAGTTGTCAAATGCTTCATGTTAAACTTGACAATAACACAAATCATAAATGATATGTGCTTTTGAATAAGTTTGAATATTATAACTTTTTTAATCATTTATTCAATAGCAATATATTATAATTTAATATCAATAATACTTTATGATTAATAATTAATTATATAGCAATATGTTATAATTGAATGTAAATATGCATAATAAATTGATACAATTCATCCTATTTTCTTTATTTCAATAAATATGTAGTATTTATTTAAATTATTTGATTGAAAGAAAGGTTGATTATAACTTAAATATGATCTTATTTATTCGATGTAAAGCAATTAAAATTTGAAATTTATTCTAATTTTTATTTATCTAGATTTATAAAATTATTTTTAAATACATTTATATAATAATTCAGCTATTTATTCTAATTATTAGTTTGTTAATTAAAATCATTGAAGTGCTCAATTAATATAGATAAGTAAAGCATACGTCAAATACAATTATTAAAAAAATTAGTCAAATCAGGTATGAACATGTATATGTATGTATATTTAAAAGCTTGGCCTGAGCTCAAGTCAACCTTAACAACTTACAATATGATGATGGAGGGTGAGGCTTGTAATGGCTAAAGAGTAGCTCTGCAGATATTGCATTCTCTATAATTCTATCCAATTCAAACATGCCTATAAATAGGGGTGTAAATATGTTGAGATGAGTAGGGATGTCAATTTGGTTTGTTGTTCGTGAACAGCTCGTGTTCGGCTCGTTCGTTAAGCCTAATGAGCTGAACACGAACAAATTTTTTAGCTCAAAATGTAAACGAGCCGAACGAACACGAACAACAATTTGTTTGCTTGTGTTCGGCTCGAAATGGCTCGAA
>NW_018231960.1:0-1434 GCF_001263595.1 Phalaenopsis equestris | reverse complement strand
ATATATAAGAAAGCATCATTCTCCTTGTCAAGAATATAGTGAATTGATAAAGTGAATCAGTTCAACTTGTATTGTGCCAAATAGGAGTATACCTATTCTTTACCCTTTGATCCAGGCATAAAGAAAATTGACTAATCCTACGCTTGTTTACTAAATATGCAGCTAGGATGGGAGGATACCGGCTCTCACTTCGGAGCTCCCACGTTCCCCTCACCTAAGGGATAACATCTACACTTCAGCACCCAAACGATAGGACCAAATTGGGGATTTTAGTCTATCACACTAAAATCTCTAATTCTACGCCCGATAATTTTATTTCCCTATTTATTTGCACCCAACTTCCAAGGGCTTTGACCTCCCTGAATCTTGGATGTAATCTTCACTTTAGTTGTAAAACTCAACATATTTTAACAAATCAATTGGCTAGATTGAAAGTAAATTAAGATCGAAGTAAAGAGATCATCATAATTTCTTTAACATTTTCATGGCTTAACCAAGTCAAATCACCAATTCACAAATCTTAAGACAAGGAGAAAGACAGAGAAAACTACTCAGATCTCATGGGGAAAACACAACAAAACTTGAAATTCATATATAAAATCAAAGTCATACAAACTACAAACTATAAATAAACTTATCTCTAATTTCTCCCCAAGAAAACTCCTCGTAGTTCCTCTGAATCTCTTCTTTCCTTTACAGCACACAGAATTCCTCTTCGAAGCGGCAAGGAGGAAGAAATCTCTCACTTTCCCTCCACTCTTACAATCTCTCAAAGAATTCCTCACAATTTAGACTCTCTACACTTTTTTCACACTTCAATTTTGAGTTTCCCCTCCTCCATTTTCGGCCAAAGTCTTCTCTTTAAAGATGTGGATGAGTTTTCCCAAGAGTTGTCGTCCTCATCCAATGCCTAGTTGAGCATAACCGCCAAGCTCACTGTCGACGGCCTCGAGGGCACCGTCGGCGGGCATTCTAATTGAATTAATTATGAAGTCTCGGGAAAAGTTTGACGTCGGCGCCGTTGGGCTCGTCGTCGGTGCTCTAGTTCAATTCTTCTCATTTTGGTCCTTTTCGCTCCAAATTTGCTCCTTTTTGCATCTTTTTGCTCCATTGATCATAATTCATCATTCCTGCAACAAAACATCAAAAATACCTTTCTTTAAAGTGCAATATCATAAAAAATAATGTAAAATAGGTATCCAAATCTCAACATATTTTCCTTTGGTAAAAATCCCCCAATTATAACTATTACTTGTCCTCAAGTAATTTTAGTATTATATAAAAGTTAAGATCTATTGTAGTAAAGTTTTACTTCAGAAATACTATAAGTTTGATTTAGATAAAAACCATAGTGAGATTTTTTGAAAAAATTCAAATAATTAAATTAACTCTATAAGTCCAAGATTTATCTAGTCATCAAGTTTAAGAGTTCTA
>NW_018231959.1:0-536 GCF_001263595.1 Phalaenopsis equestris | reverse complement strand
GTTCACATAATGAAGAGATTGTGAAAATGCACATTATTTATTCCTCCGAAAATTGGATTACAAAGTGCATGTGCTTCAAAATACATTTTCCTCATAAAGTGCAATGAGTACATGAAAAAGAGGATAAGCTAAATATCTCTTTAAGTATCGCCCATTGATAGGGGTGTTGGATAATATGCATTTGCAACAGTTAGCAATGAAAGGTAGCTTAATTTTCAGATGAAGGGCTACCGGACCCTAAGGGTCAACACGTAGAACAGAAAGGTAGTGGGTGAAGAGCCCACGAGATGATAAGCCTTTCTTTCAAAGGAAGGGCCGCCGGACCCATAGGGTCAACGCACGAAGCGTGAAAACAAGTGGGTGAAAAGTCCACGTATAAAAAGATAAGTCAACTTCCAAGGAAGGACCGCCAGACCCATAGGGTCAACACACAAAGAGCAAAAACACGTGGGTGAAGAGTTCGCGTACAAAGAGGCAAGTCAACTTTCAAGGAAGGACTATCGAACCCATAGGGTAAACGCACGAAGCGTGAAAAC
>NW_018231958.1:0-373 GCF_001263595.1 Phalaenopsis equestris | reverse complement strand
CTTTCACTCACTCTAACTTTATCCCTTGCTCTCTCGTCTCTCTAGCTCTATCTCTCTTGCTCTTCTTTGCTCTCTCGTCTCTCTAGCTCTCTCTCTCTTGCTCTTCTTTCACTCTCCCTCTCTGCGTCATCCTCTCTTACACTTTCTCTCTCCCCTCCTCTCTCTGCCCTCCACTCTCTACCTCCTATCCTCTCCCTCTCTTTGCCTTGCTTTCTCTCAATTTCTTATTGTCGCTTTTCCTCACAATCTTTATGTTGCTCTCTCCCTCTCTCATTCTGTCTCTATCTTTCTCACTTTTACTTCATTTTTGTCTGTCTCATTTGCTTACTCTATTTTAGTCTCTCTTTTCTCTATCATCTTTATCTCTCTCTCA
>NW_018231957.1:0-585 GCF_001263595.1 Phalaenopsis equestris | reverse complement strand
TTTTAGAAAATTTCCCTGATGAAAAATTATATAATCTTGATGAAATTGATGTACCATGGTATGTTGATATAATGAATTATATTGTAAGTGATATTCTACCACCTGAAATATAAAATCCATAATTAAAGAAGTTTATATATGATTCGAAAGACTATTTTTGGGATGACACATATTTATATAAACAATGTAAATATCTAATTATTAGAATATGTGTGTCTTATGAAGAAACTCAACAGATAATTGAAAGATGTCATGATTCTTAATTTGGAGGACATTTCAGAACAAATAAAACTACATATAAAATCTTACAAGCTGGATTTTATTGGCCTACTATTTTTAATGATATTAATGAATGTATTAAAACATGCGATAGATGTCAACATGTAGGAAATATTTCTAGAAGAAATGAAATGCCTCTAAATTACACATTGAAAGTTGAAATTTTTTATGTGTGGGGATTAAATTTTATGTGACCATTTATGCCTTCATTTGGAAACCTGTATATATTACTTGCTGTTGATTATAGGTACACATGGATTGAAGTTATTGATGTACCCAGATGTGATGTTCGGAGTGTTTCTAAAT
>NW_018231956.1:0-4196 GCF_001263595.1 Phalaenopsis equestris | reverse complement strand
GTCAACAAGAGTTTTATATCCTTAAATTTAAGAAGATTTACATACAAACCACTTAATACTTATGTATTTACGATTTAACAACTAAACCTCAATTTTTTTATCATATAAGTTTAGGTCGCTTGTGAGGCTGCGGTGCGGCGGCGGAGTGGTGTCGGGCCATATTTTCATGTGTTTGGCAAAACTGCATTTTGTTGGTTTTTGCAAACTCATCTAGCTAAGTGTGGTGGTTGATAGAATGCTTCGATATGATTTTTGAAAACAAAATAAAATTTCAAGTCATGGCAATCTTTTGAACATCGATTTCTTCTACAACAGCTTCACTGACTCACATTCAAACAACTTCAATTGTCCCAGGTAGACACTTAGTTATTCATAAAGAGGTGCATTACACTTGCTAAAAGTTAAAAATTTGTCTTTTTGATGTGATATGAAAAATTGGGATGTTATAAATGTAACAGACATAATTATGCAAATACATAGAAGTTGGGGGTGTGTATGTAAATACCTGTGAAAGTTATTTTGAGGTGGTTGTAATATAAAATTTGACTATTTATTTTTACACTTTTTTTACTCTCAATATAAATCTAATGAATATCAAATCAATATAAATCAAGAAATTGTTTATTGAAAATGTGTCAGCACAAATCTCAAAGACATCTCATGGTTAGCAAAAGAGATGATGTGGCCCCACAGAACCCATAGAAGGCGACCTGGAATCATCCGCTCAGCCGACCAGCTCTTGGGTATTGAGAGGTTGATGTTCCTAGAAGGATAAAAAGTAGATTATCCCATAACAAAGTTACCTGACCTTATCCATGCAGACTAATCTAGTGCCCTCCAATCCACATGAGCGAAGCGGACCATTCAGCTCCACAGAAGATGAAACTAATCCTCAACAAATGGCCACCGGACTTTATTCATGAGCCCCTTGGGCTATATTCCTGTATAGACTAAACTCTGTCGTGCCTATGTATGTAATTGTATAGACCCTCATTCATGTAAATAGATGGTCCATTTCATTAATAAAGGTTATGCAAATTTACTGTTCATTATTTTGATATTGCTCTCTTTTCCCCCTCATTCTCCTCCTTCAGCGCTCTTTTCCTTAGGTGTGTTTCCCGGACAGATTTAGATTCAACATCCTAAAAAATACAATAAACATGGAGTCATGACGTCAAAATCAAGAGGAGCGCAACTATCACAAATAAAATTGGTGATTAAAGAGTAGTAGCTAATGTAGATCTCCCACGTGATGACATCGAGGAGTGTATGCAGCGAGGGATGCAAGAGATGAGGACTCAGATCCTGGAGCAGGTGAAGGGCCAAATTGTCAAAGTCTTGAGGGTAATCACATCCCTAGCAGGAAATCAGGCCCCCAAGAGCAAAACCAGTGACAAAGGATGGCGCCGCGCACAACAATTGGAGGTTGAAGGGGGTTGGCAACTCATAGTATCAAGACAGTGCAAAATATATGCATGTGGAGAGGCAACCGTTAGGGTGCACTGAAGCTCCGTGTCAGCTAGAGAATTCTATATCCCTCCAGATCTCTGGAGCAGAGCCCTGAAAAATTTAAGTGGTTGGCTTTTAAGACTTACAGGGGGCAGTCAGGCCCTATTAACTATATCACTGCATTTGAGTCAGCCGTGTGCTTGCTCGAGATCTCAAACTCGTTCAAGTGATGTCTGCTTTTCACCATTTTGAGGTTGTCAGCCTTAAAGTAGTTCCATGCACTTCCGGTTGGGAGTATTAGCAACTTTGTTGATTTAAAGAGATTTTTCTTAGTATAGTTTGTTAAGGTCGTTGCACCAAGATTGATTGCCTGAGCAAAAATTAAAGACCGGCAGGCCACAACACCAAGATCGCTCGGCCTCACCCATAAATTGAAGACTGTCAATTGTGGTGTCAAGCTCACCCGTTTGAGTAAAAATTAAAGATAGGTAGGTCGTGGTGCTTGAGCCGCCTGACCGTGCCCAAATACAAAAGATAACCAGTCGGGACGCTAAGACCGACATACTAATCGCGAAAAGATGACTAACGGACTGTGGCACCAAGATCTCCCGGGTCCTGCCATAAACTTGAATGAAGTCAGCCTTGGCTCTAAGACCGCCTAGCTAGGCACAAAAAAATAAAAAAATAAAAAATAAATAAATTGTTGATCGCGATATCTTAATAACCCGGCAACCTAACTTTAGAAACTACAATTTGAATGCAAGACTAGCCGACCAAGAGCAAAGTTAATGGGTAACCAGTAGTAATGCTAAGTTCACAACCTATCCAAACTATTCATTCACATACACACAAGCATTTTTGTTCAGAGATGGATAGCCTATGAAAATGAAAAGGAATAAGAGAAAATTATATTCATTTCCTTAAAACATACACATTTTTTTCCTATAAGTACATGAATGCCCACTAGCCCAAAACGTCCGAATGGTGCTGACATTTTCCAAAAAAAGCAAAAATACGAAAATAATAGACACAAGATGTACAAAGACCAAAGTGGTTGCAGGTTTGCTGCCGCTGCCAGCTTCATATCTCCCACACTTATTCACCGCGACATCTTCATCACCATAATCAACAGAGAGGGAGGCAAATTGATCCATGTCAGCCCACTAGGGATCCATCAAGCTGCACTTCACGAAGCGCTCGACGACAATGGAGATATCAAATTGGATCTGTTCTGAGAGCGCTACCACGTGGTCTTCCCTCAAGATCATCCCAGACATCCTCTCCTCTAAATTTTTATTTTTGGCAGACAAGGTAGCAATGATCTGCTCATATTTCTCAGCCCTTGCCTCCCACATGTGGGTCAAATCTTTCTTTTTTTTTTTTTTTTGCAGGCGCAGGAGCTACAAATCTGCATTTCTCTTAACTTCTGACACCTCTACCATCACCTAACTAGCAGCCTTCCTCTTCTTCTCTTCTTCTCCTCATGAACCAAGACTTTCAGATGATAGTGAGAGATAGAAATGGTCAAAACATTACACCGATCAGAGGTGTCACACTTGTCAGTGTAATTCATGTCCGCTAGGACAAAATTCAGACTGTCAAACTGCTTCACCTCCACCACATAGCTAGAGAGGTCGGACACCTCTCTAGGGAGAAGGCCGGTGAACCAATCTTTGTGGATGTCCACCATGAGATATCTTCCACCAGACCTCTCGAACATATTACTTGCGGTGTTCATCCAAGCGATCCACCCTCGAGGGCAACCTTTCCTCTTGAGATAGAGGTGGAGGTGGTGTTGAGCCCTCATATGCGGGCCTTTTGCCTTTCGGGTCCCGACCGGTCCTCCCCCTGAGTTCGACCTCTAAGCCTTCATCGGCTTTAAAGATAGCAATGGTCTACAGGATAGACAAGCACTGTGTGGTATCTCTCTTCTATGGATCGACATATGAGACACCTAAACCCCCTACTTTTTCGAACGTTTGGTTTGGAGGTACTTGTTCTTTGGAGTTTGACCCCCGATATTTCGAAGATTCATACGAAGTCTACTGAAACTCACCCTGTACATCCTTAATACATCTATAATACACCCAAAATACACTCATCAATACATAAGAGGTTTGATAACATAATATTAATAGGATTTTGAGATGTATCCAACTTAAATCCAATCAAACACCAAAAAATGAGAGCTAAATTCAAAGCTCGGTTGAATCTAATTTTCTAGTTATGGATTTTTTTCTTGAAAATTTAGATTTATTAATTCACATTTATTAAATCTGATTGCGAGACAGATTTATCCATTTGTTGATCGTGAACTCCTGCCGCACGTTGAATTTAAAAATTTAAAAAATCATCATATTTGATAAATTTAAACATTAAATCTAGATCTCAATCAAACACTAAAATACAAATCATAATATTTTTTTTTTCCCTTAAAAAATATATACAAGTAAATTTACATTTATTGTAAAACTTATAGAACCCCTCATGAAAAATGAGAATATATTATATCCGGATAGCATCAATACCATTAAAAAAAAAAAATTCAGCCTCACCATAGCTTTCCCACTAATACAGGCGAAGAAATCCTCGGCGCAGGTATTGTTTTTGACTTTTAATTCCCGATATTTAGGGCAAAATGCGGTAAAAAAAGATTTTTGAAGTTCACAGAGATGTTATTTTGTCCAATTTAACCGATCGAGAACGACCAACCAGCTCCGAAGAGAAAGGGGGAAGAACAAGATTCT
>NW_018231955.1:459-973 GCF_001263595.1 Phalaenopsis equestris | reverse complement strand
TCTATAACTCCCTTAGGATATGTAACTGATCGATCAGCCAATTGAAGAGTTAGAGAAGTAGGTGAGACTTCTCCTAATCCTAGTCTTTTGAAAATTGATAGAGGCATAAGGTTAATGCTGGCTCCCAAATCACCTAAAGCTCTTCCACAGAATTTTTCACCGATAGCACACGGTATAGTGAAACTACCAGGATCTTTTAATTTTTCAGGAAGCTTTTTCTGAATAATTGTATTACACTCTTCGCTAAGTGCAACAGTTTCATTATCTGAGAACTTCCTCGTCTTGTTCAAAATATCTTTAATAAACTTCACATAATTGGGCATTTGCTCTAAAGCTTCTACGAAGGGAATATTCACCGTTAACTTCTTAAGAATTTCCAAAAATTTTGAAAATTGTTTATTCTGTTTATGTTGCTTCAGTCTTTGAGGAAACGGTGGTGGAGGTTTTTCCACGGTAACTTTCATTGGTGTAAATGGATACTCTAAATCTGGGTATTCGTGATCCTTTTCTTTTT
>NW_018231955.1:0-406 GCF_001263595.1 Phalaenopsis equestris | reverse complement strand
TAATTGAATTGCCTTGATTTGTTCTTTTCCTTGATCTTTAGGATTTGGTTCCACAGTACTCGGAAAAGTTCCTATTGTTCGGTTACTAAGTGCAGTAGCGATATGCCCTAATTGGTTCTCAATATTCTTAATAATAGTTCCTTGATTCTTGATTCTGTAATTGATTTCCTTGATCCTGTAATTATTGACCCATATTTAATATCAGCTCTTCCATAGACAACTTATTCTCCTTAATTTGAGTGTTATTGTTAAATCCTTGAGGAAAAGAAGGTCTATAGTTAATATTTCCTTGGTTGGATGAATTTCCTAATGGGTTCACCGGGTTGTTTGTCCATTGTTGATTTGAAGAACTGTTATTCTAATTGAAATTAGGATGATTCCTCCAACCTGGGTTATAATAGTTTGA
>NW_018231954.1:0-4973 GCF_001263595.1 Phalaenopsis equestris | reverse complement strand
GACTATATTTTTCTATTTTTAGTAAAGGAATTTGTGATTTTGGAAGTATTAAAAATCAAAAAGATTCATGTCAAAAAGAAAAGAATTAAACTTTATGTAATTTTTAAGTTAATATAAATTTGTTAAGTGAAGAAATGTAAAAAGTTTCTAACTTTAAGAAGAGGATAGTGAAGTTCAAAATCATTAAAGGTTATCCAGATATAGTAATCCTAATATACATAAAAAAACAGAAGAAGATATAAAAGAAAAAGGGGATTAACAATGATCCTGAAAAGTTAAAAAAAAAATGCGAAAAAAAGAGAGAAGTGGGGAGAAGCTTGAGGGGATGCCTAATTAAAAATTTGCTTCATTTGAATCAAGTTAAGGAAAAAGACTTGGACACATTTTCTAAACATTCTATTTGAGTATTAACTAAATGATTAGTAAAGTTTTATGAAGTTTTTTTTTATATGAATTTTTTATGTGACTTTAATATGACAAATTGCAATTTTTCTTGAAAGAAATAGAGGATCAGAAATCTTAGACTTGATTACCAAATATCCTAGCACCTTTACTATTAACTAGAGTTGTTTTGCATTTTTCTTAAGTTATATTATTATGTTTGGAGAACATAATATGGAGGTCTAGAAGTTAAATTCTTTACTATAAGTCATATTTTTATGTAGTAGAGGAGTTACTTGAGGACAAGTAACATGTAAGTTTGGGAGATTTTGATACACCAAAAATATTTGCATTTTTAGACCCATATTTTATACTTATTTTTGGTGATATTGCACCTTAATGGAAGATGTTTTGATGTTTTCTTGCAGGTTGTTGATTTTTAGGACTTAAAGCAAAAATGTAGCAAAAATGAAGCAAAAAGGATGAAATTTGTAGTCAAAATGGCGTTTTTGAAGAAGTACTCAATGTCGGTCGCGCCAAGGGCGACGTAGATGACGCAGAACAACAGAACAGCTGAAAGTTTTACACAGCGCTGACAGCGCCAGAACTAGAGTGGACTGCGCCAAAGGCGGTTGCGTTCAGCGCTTGTTTTTAGAAGGTTCGATGTATTTGGACAATTTTTTAAGAGTTTTTTGTGGCACCTCTTGGAGAACCGACCTTGGGCTTTATATGGGGCTAAAATTCATCAGGAAAGTGACTCCTTTTCACTCCAAGACAATCCTTTATGCTCCATTTTTTCCATTCTTCTTAATCCATCTTCATTACACCACCATATTGGAGTCCATTAGTGATTTTTCTTTTATAGTTTAGAGTTTGTGTGGTGAGATTTAGTGTGAAACTTTTATTGACCTCACTTTAGGTTCAGGTTTAGTTTTTCCTCTTTAATAGCCTAAGGTCTAGCCATAGGAATTTCCTATTGACTATTCTTAGGAAACTAGAAAAGGAAACCTCACCATTAGAAATTCTACACTCTTCTTTACTCAACTTGAAGTTCCACATATTGGTCCTAACCTCTAACACTTAGTAGGTGGGGTCATTATAGGGGAACTCTAGATGAGTCACCCATTAGGGCTGTTGGACCTTAGGGTTGACCCTGGGTGTTGGTCTTGGGCTAAGGCACTCACTTGCAATCACTTACACTCACAGTCACTCACTACTTTAAACCCAAAATTTATTAACTTTGGTCCCTTGAGCCTTTAAGAAACTCGTGTAGATGGTCCACTAAACTTACTAGCCCTAGGCTAGGGTTTGGCTAAGACCACTACAAAGAGGACCCAAAATGGGGTTTCCATTGGTCCATGGCTAATTAATGGCGGTTGGCACTCCAACTCTACCAAGATACCCAACCTAGCATTTTGCCGCTAAACTCCCCCAAATTACCTAGATACCTTTAGGACCCCAAATTTGGCCAAAATTCCCAAATCTATCCAAAATACCAAACTTGGTTCAAAATTCATTTCAAAGACCCTGGAAACACCCAAAAATACCTAAAATCACCAAAATTGTCTGAATTACCAAAATACCCCACCTCAGCCCAAAATTCCAAAAATTCCGAAAAAATCCCAAAAAAAAATTCCGAAAACCCCCCAAATATTTTCAATTTCATTTTTTTCAACTATCACATGTCCCAATTTGGCCAATTTGACCATCTTTGATCAAAACCCCCAATTTCCCTTTAAAGGCCCATATTTTCCCCAAATTACCCCAAATGTCTATCCAATTGGTCTCAATTTACCCCAATTTCAATTCTAAACTCAAATTCACCCTTGATATACCCAATTTAGGCCAAATCCAAGCTCAATTGATCCATCATTTGAACCCAATTTTGATTTAGATCAAGACCTCAATTTTGGCCTTATGACTTAATTCCACGTATGACTTAGTTCCACAAAATTGAAGCCATAGCCCACTCAATTGGCCACAATTTGTGTTGAAAAACCTTCATAAAATCCACATACATCAAAATTGACCTTCAATTGGCCTTGGTGAAACCTAAGTTTCATTTGATTTCAACCGAAGTCTAAAAGCCCAAAATTTGCCCCAAATAGGCCATGTCTCAAAATCTCACCAAATTGAGGGCCTTAACCCAAAAATTTCCACTCCATCCCTTCATGAAAAATATTCAAAACATCTCCCTTGATCATGTGGACCATTCAATTTGGACTTAGACCAAGGCAAGCCCAACCTAGACCCATGTCTAGTCCAACAAGCCCAAATTGACCAAATTTCAAAAACCCCTCAAATTGACCTACCAATTGAACCCAAAATCACTTCAACCCTTCACCAAAAATCTTCATAACAATCACCTACACAATATCGATCAATAAATTGGGTCAATTCACATGGCTAACCAAGTTCGAACCCAAACTTTGAGCACTTGAACCCATGCATTTAATATGACCAAACCACCTTAAAGCAATCAAATTAACTCCACCTCAGCCTTTGGTTAGACCCTAAGACTGAGCCAAAACCCATATAACCACCTAAGCTAAGCCATGGACCAAAAATCCCCCAAACTAAGGAATTTTATTTCCAAAAATTCACATGCTTAAGACACCCTTACCAAAACTAAAACTCATTGCATTAAGTTGCTTTGACTGATTCCCCTGGATGCCCTGAGCACGTAGCCACCTCCCCGTGCCATGGTCGGTCGGCCTAGTCATTGGAGAAGCTCAAAACCAAGAGCCACCCCATGGAACTTCACCCAAATCAAACCTAGAGGCCAGCTCAGCCAAATCAAATTGTGGAGCTCCTCTGCCCTCTACCTAACCACCACAATGCACCCAAATATTTGCCCTGAGAGCCACCCCATAGCCATTTTTATAAAAACTTAGCTCCACGGCCATGGGATGTGTGCTAAAAATTTCTTAGAGAGAGAGCCCCAGACTTCTCACAAAGCATCTCTAAGATCTTCTCTGTGCAATCCAACCCTCTTCCCCTACTAAATTCCATTGTGGAAACTCAAACCTCTGCCAAAAATTAGGATAGACCTCATTACACTTCCACAATCCACCAAACTTAAGTAGTTGTGCCCAAACCTTCACAACCAAGAAAAAATCCAAAGCCCCAAAAAATCCCCCTCTGAAATAGCCTCTACAATAGCTCTAGACCAACACCTGAAATTGGTCTTTATCAAAATCACACCTAGGCTTTACACCAAGACTAGAGGCTCAATCTCTAGCCTCTTTGGACCCCAACGAATGTGCCAAGACTCTCAGATTGAAGCTTCACTTCTTAGAGCAAATGTATAAATCTTCTCTTCCTCCGACCCTATTTGAACTCTCCATTTGTTTTAAGTTGATTTCATGGCATCATAACCATATGGATATGTTCCTCTAGACTAGACGATCATTTTAAAATAAGTTTCAGTTAATTTGGTTAAGAAATGAGAGAGATCTTAAGGCTAGAAGATGGACGGTTCTCAGGCTAGGTTATCGGGGATGATGACGAAGAGCCGTCCGATCGCGCTTGTATCGGATGAACTATCGAGATCAAGCCGGACAGCGCTTCGGAACATAAGCCGCGGGCTGAGTCAGGACTGAGGTGGATGGCAGCATGGAATCGGAGCATGTCCTGTAGAGCTTCGAAGCCTTCATAGGTTGAGGTGGCACTGCACGTTTAAATGGATAAATAGGGATTTAATTAATTCAAAAACCAACCCCTAACTTAAAAAATTGATATCTTTGTGTAAAAAAAATCATACAAATAAAATAAAAATACCCTCTTGCTCAGTGAACAGAGGAAAATAATGTGAAAATAATTTATAGTCCATTGGATGCATATTTTATTTTTAATTAATTAAAATTTGATTTGGATGTTTTGATTCTCCATGCATATAGTAATATCACCATGACTTGAAATTTTAACATGTTGTTGCCTCTGTTTTAGGGAACATCCTCTGATTTCTCCAAAGTTAGAGGAGGTCCCTAGAAAGAGAAACATATTTTTCAAGTTTATATGCATTATTTGCTTAAATTAATCTTAGAAATTAGCAAGTTACTTAGAAAAATCCAAGAAAATTTTGGAAGGTTTATGATAACTAGAGAGCCATTGTGAAAATTTTTCATGAGCCAAGCCATTCAAAATAAACCTAATTTTTACAAACCCTTAATCATTAAATAATTAATTTTAAAAAATACAAACAACAAAATGACTTGACTTTTGATGTCTACTATTTTTTAGGATCTAGAGAACTCACCACTAAAATTTCAAAACATTTTAATTCCATTTGATAACTTAAATTCACTTTTCAAGTTAATTAACATTTTTGGCAATAAAATGATTTTTAATAATTAAAATACAACTTAAAGAATTATAAATACTTATTTTTTGAGTTTTTTGTGATTAGGAGTATTTTCTAAAAATAAAATAGCATTTAAAATAAATCCTTCATTTTTGGCCTATTTTAAATATTTAAATAACTAAAAATCCATAAAAATCACAAAAATAATAAAATTCATGGAAATGTTTTAAATGACTTACTAAGCACTTAAGAAAAATTAGAATAATTTTCCTAATTTTCTAAATAAAGA
>NW_018231953.1:0-351 GCF_001263595.1 Phalaenopsis equestris | reverse complement strand
CATAGAGGACCCAAATGGGATTTTCATTGGTCCATGACTTATTTCTGGTGGTTAGTTCCCCAATTTTACCCAAAATACTCAGTCTAGCCTTTTGTCTCTAAACTCCCCCAAATTACCCAAGTACCCTTGAAACCCTAAATTTGGTCAAAATTCCCAAATTTATCCAAAATACTCAAACTTATTCAAAAATCATTTCAAACCTTTTGAAAACACCCAAATTACCCAAAATCATCAAAAATTGCCAAATTACCAAAATGCCACTCCTGGGCCCAAAAATTAAAAAATTCCAAAAAATCGTAAAAATTTCGAAAATATTCCAAATATTCTTAATTTCATTTCTCTTAACTACCA
>NW_018231952.1:0-2290 GCF_001263595.1 Phalaenopsis equestris | reverse complement strand
CCAACAACATAAGAACATTTAATTTAAGTTGCTCCCCTAAAAAGTATGGTTTCAGCTTGAGACCATTCACTTTTAATATTTTTTTCAATTTTAAGATCTTCTATACCCATAGCTCCATAGGGACAAACTTTCATCACAACAAATGGGCCCATCCACCTGGAATTAAGTTTGCCTGGAAATTATCTTAACCTTGCATTATATAGTAAAACTTGTTGCTTTGGATCAAAATTTTTAGAAAGAATCCTCCGAGCATGCCACATCTTCATCTTTTATTTATAAATCTTAGCACTCTCATAAGATTCATTCCTTATATCTTCAAGATCATTTAATGCAATAGTCTTTTCTCACCGGCATCCTTTAAAATGTAATTAAATTATTTAATAGCCCAATAGATTTTATACCTAAGTTCAACTGGTAAATGAGTGGCTTTCCCAAATATGAGCCTTTGTGGAGACATTCCTATAGGAGTTCTATACACAATCCTATAAGCCCACAAAGCATAGTCAAGTTTGACTGACCAATCCATTTTTGTTGGATTCATAGATTTTTTCAATATTATTTTAATTTCACGATTGGATAATTCAGCCAAACCACTTGTCCGATGATGATAAGCAGTAGAAATTCAATGGTTGATATGATATTTCTTTAATAATTTCTCAATTATTGCATTCCTGAAATGACTTTCCCCGTCAGTTATGATCACTCTTAACATCCCAAATCTACAAAATATGTTTGTTATTAAAAACTTTACAACACTTTAAGCATTGCATTGAGGTAAAGCAATAACTTCTATCCATTTGATTACAAAGTCTACTGTTATCAATATATATAAATTTTCGAAAGATGGTATAAATGGTCCCATGAAATCTAATCCTCAAACATTAAATATATAAACTTCTGACACATAATTGAGAGGCAGCTCATTTATTCTAGAAATATTGCCTACTAGTTGCATCAATCACAAGTTTTGATATAAAAATTAACATCTCTAAAGATTGTAGGCCAATAAAATCCAAATTGTAAAATTTTGCATGTTTTTTTATCAACACCAAAATGTCCCCCAAAAATCAGAATTATGACATTTTTTGGATAATTTCATAAGTTTTTTCTAAAGGCACACATCTTTGAACAATTAGATCCTTTCCTTGTTTTTATAAAAATGGGTTATCTCAAAAATAAGTCTTAGCTTCAGATAAAAAATTCCTCTTCTGTGGTATGTCATTCCATAGGGTATATTATCACTAATAACAAAGTTCATAATGTCGACATACCATGCAACACAACACTCATTAATACTGAGCAATTCTTCATGTGGAAAATGTTCTTTAATTTTTTTTTTCAAAACAGAATGGTTTTCTAATTGAAGCCTGGATAAATGATCGGAAATTTGATTTTCAGCTCCCTTTCTATCTACTATCTAAAAGTCAAATTCTTTCAAAAGAAGAATCAATCATATCAGTCTTGGTTTTGCATCTTTTTTTTCATTAAAATTTAATAGCAGAATGATCAGTATGCACAAAACATTTAGTTCAAATTAAGTTTGATCTATAATCAAAGCATATTCACTGCTCTGCAACTTATCTTATTGGTATTAAAACATTATGTTCATTCAAAGTCACATTCACTCCTCCTTTCTTAGGAACACAATGAATTAGAATAACCCACACATTATCTGAAATAGGGTAGGTAATTCCGGCACTAACCAGTTTATAATTTCTTTATTAACAACTTCTTTCATAGCAGGATTCAATCTCTTTTGTGTATCAACCATAGATCTTTCCTAGTGATGAGATTTAATTTTCATAATCAATGCATATTCACCTCTATGACTTGGCTTGTTGGTATTTGCCACAATTGTCCATCCAAAGGCTTTCTTATAATTCTTTTTTTCCTATAGTTTTTCAAAGTTTTCATTAAACTCACTTCTTCTTTTGTAGTTAATTTTGAGGAAATTATAATCGATAATGTTGAAGAATCACCTAAAAAGGCCTATTTAAATGTTCATGAAGTAACTTCAACTCAAGTTCAGGATAAAAAAATTTATCTTTTTTTGTTGTCTCCAAAAATTTCCAAAACTTCAAAACTTTCTTAAACATAATTCAAATCTTCGTTATAAAAATCTTCAAATTGTTCTAATTCCTCTTCTTGCACATGTTTCAACTCTTTTATTTCATATTACTCTTCAAAAGTTATTTTGAAATGACATTCACTCATATATCTTATTACCTGCATTTTGTAACATTCATCATGTTTATCTTTTGTAGGATACTTCATTGATTTTGAAATATTA